>NC_080671.1:269530483-269627390 GCF_030247195.1 Topomyia yanbarensis
GGTCAGAGATCTTGTTCCACTATCTTACACACGATTCCACAATTTCCCACATTCGTTCGCTAAATGAAGTGCACTAGACAAACAAAATACAAGCGAGAACACGCATTTGTTTTAAAAAAATACGCTTAAGCCAAACATGAACCGCCATGTTTGAAAAACGCAAAAAACAACCAAGTCCATTTCAGCCGCCAGAAACTTTGTCTAAGTGCTGAAATTGGCTTTAAATCGCATTCGCAAATTGCATTTATTCCTAGGGGCAATTAGCACAGGCGAGTTGAGTCAAACGTCAAACTGTTTAAATCGCCTGACCATGTTTGTCCGCATTTTTTTGACCGGGTAAACACGAATAATGTTTATCCTTTCGAAATTCGGAAAGCAATAAATTGCAAAAATTACATTTACGGTTAGTTAGGTACTCATAGATTTTAAACTATTAAACTTTTTTATCAATTCTAGAAGACAGGCATAATACTAAAATAGACAAAGATTAGGAGGTCGTAGGCTGATTTATTTTGTTTGTTTAGACACTCAACTAATCACTGTTTCACGAAAGCGGACTGAATCATTTGAGTGTTTTTGTGTTGATATTACTGTTCCAAGCTCAACCGACTAGAGGAGACTTATACATAGCTGATTCCTTTTTTTGTGGATTTATGCTCGTTTCAAAAAAGAACCGTGGAAGGTTCCTAGGGTTGCCACCTCTGGAGAGGCTTTAATCTGGAGATTTTCACAGACCGGCGAAGGGGGGGGGGGTGGATTTTGGGTGGAACTAGACCGAAATTTGGATCAAAGCGATTGCTCAGCATTTTAGAGCAGTTTAATTGCTTTTTATTACTACGTTAGAGAAAAACTGCAAATTGTTCACGCTTGAGAACAATTTTTGACATTAAAAATGTCTTACTCCACTATCTGGGGCTAGGTGTCATTCTAAAATCTAAACTATCTCCCATGTAACGAAACTATGTAAGGTTTGCACGCTTATAACTCCGATATTACTAGATGGATTTTAATCATTCATACACCAACCGATTCAGAAACACCTAACTTAAATATTGGTAATAATTTAATATCTCCCCAATAAAAGTAGACTTTTGGAAATTGGTAAAATTAAAAAGTTCACAAAAAACGGGAAAAATACCATTCGTGAGGCAGATTTCTCAGACACAGCCGTCAAAAGAGGGCAGCTTAGTTGCTCAATGAAACACGAAAAGTCATAAATAGAAGCAACGCATGTCCGTTTAAATCAGTTGTTGCTCTTATCCCACACGAGCAACGTCGTCTCCGGGCGATGCAATAAGCGCTATCGATTTTCGGTAACGTTGGCATTTGCACACACTCGCACCTAAGTGACTAAACCATATACGGTTAGTTTATAAATAGAGGTGACGCGTACCCGTTTGAATCAGTTTTTGTTCTTATGTCGAACGGGTAAGATCATGGCTGCAGCGTCTGGGCACTACAATAAGCGGTAGACGCTATGCATTTTCGGCAGCGGTGGCCGTGTGCGGATTTGTCGGGTACCAGCATGGTGTCAGAATTATTTGCAAAGTGGGTGGGCGGGGTGGTTTGGATTTAATTCAATACGGTGTGTGCTGCTTAAGAGTGTTGCGTTTGAAAAAAAATATATTTATTTTTATGCATGCGTGTGCGTTGTAACTTGTTAATCCATGTTTACGGCGCTTTGTAGCTGCGTAGGGTAAAGAGCCAATTGGTTTTCATATTTCGGTTATATGTTTTTTATCAGTAAGGCATCTGACAACGTGCTTCTGTAGTTATTGCACTGTTCAGCAGCGTAGTATTTTATATAGGAGAGTACACTTAGGTTTTTTACGCGGATTTTGAAATTTACGCGGTTTTCATTAACGCGTTTTTTTTTAAATTTACGCGGCCTGTATCCCTTGCGTGAAAAATCTGAGTGTAATTGCATCGGAAACAATCACATTCCCAGCAGAACTTTTTGTTTTCTAATTTCAAACACTTTTGTTTCGTACTGCACAAAACGGAAAATTTTAAAACAGAACTTACCGTCCCAGCAGCAGTTTAAGCGGGTGTTCTTTTTCGATTAAAATTCAAGCCATGTCTTAAGCGTTACTGAACTTAAAATTGTTTTCCCAGTCTATGCAGTCAGAGTATCTGTCCTGCCCTATATATTTAAAACACAGTTCTAATTGCGTTTTAAGGTATACAACAAATACTGTTGGGTATACTAATTTAAATTTTAAAATAAATCTGTTTTAAATTATGAAACAAACCGCTGTACTGAAGATATAATTATGTCAGTCCTACTACCACATAAAACACCTATATAACATAAAACGCTGCAGAATTGGTTTAATAATACAATGTTTACACTACAGAGTTATAACACGTTTTAATAATTAGCAACAAGAAAAATGTCACCAAGATAGCATAAAAACCCGTTTTAACTGGTAGTGCGAACGTTGCATAACAATGTAATTTATCAAATAATTTCATTTTTCCACCACTAATCGATCAAGAAATACTTACACTTAAGATTGTTTACTTAAGTTCATTAGTACATTATTGAAAATTTAAATGGAAAATGAAATTTCATATTTTATGGAGAATCTGTATATTTCCGTTGGCGGGCGGGGGTTTCCTCATCACAGCTCTCAATATGGAACTTTTCTTTTGAATATATTTTCTGGACAGACCAGCCTATTTTTACTAGATGGATCAGCCAAATAATGCCAATCACCTAGTGAGATACTTGATTAATTAATAGATTACCGTTAAAAGACCTTCAATAAATTATGTTTTAATGGGGAGGGTATATAGCAAATTGTAACATATGAAAACAGGCGAGTGAACAAGAACGTGTGTCGATATGTGTGATAGATAAAAAAGCTATATTTTTAATGTCACCGTGGTCGTGTCCTGTACACAACCCTTTAATTTTTTCGGTTTAATCAAGTGTAGTATTTCACTTCCCTGACTAAGTGTATAGAATATAAAAGCACCAGCTACTCTCGCTGTGGAGGATAAGTGAAACGAGCATTGCTCTTCTCCACAACTAACAGGAAAAGGCGAGCAAAGGAGGTAGGCAGCGGTATCGCATGGGAAGCACTTTGTGGTGTCGGTTATTCATCACCAGAGGTCGCAACAAAGGGGTAAAACTCACCTTTTAAGCCAACAGTAAAGGGTCACTGCAGGAGTAGCAACAACACCGGAAGAACTCGATGTTGCTCTAGCCAGTTGGATTGGAACAAATCTGCCATACCTTTGTGCAGCACCACAAACGGTGAAGTGATTTGGTAAAATTGCAGCAAAATAACTTTTTTACACCATTTGGAGCGACTTAGTGGGATGCAACATTTCAATTGTAGCATGTAGCGAAATATTACTTTCCTTAATTTGGAGTAAATTTGATTTATTTGTCATTCATTGCTTTGTGAAAGAAATCAGCAATATTTAGTGAACTCATCCTCGCCACCTTGAAACGAAGAGTTAATCGGACAAAATAAATCTGAACCAGAGTAATAGTTAACTTAGACTTTTAAAATATTTTGTAAAGAATAAAATAATTCCACAAAAATTGAAATTGCGCTTCTTCCCACCAAACCCGGAGAAATTGATGTAAAACCCGGAGGCCCGGAGATCGCTTCCGAAAACCGGAGTCTCCGGGTCAAACCCGGAGGGGTGGCAACCCTAAAGGTTCCGGCTATGCGACGACCACCCATGTCCTCTAACACGTAGGTTTTAGTTCCCAACGTATATTTTATCCGAACCTTCGTGAAATTCTAGTCAAACTTCCCTACAAAGTTTTTTGCTTTATCTGAGAGGTGCATTTTTTGTACACAACTTTCCCCATCGCGAAGTGGTGCTTTTTATTAGCGCGAAGATTGTACGGGGTCGAATAACGCTGATAGGCTTTTAGCAAATTCTCGCGAACTGTCTGATATATTTTCCGTTGGCTTTCACTGCGCCGCTGAGCATCGTATGCAGAATCATTACTAAAATTGCGTAAGTGTTCATACTCCCTCCCCGAGCTAATCATGTTGCAACCGATCATACCGGCTTGAACGTTCGTTCGAACCGGTCACAAATCTTGATAGCTCCTGGTTTACCTAGAGTTTTTCAACAGCAACAGTCTTTCTCAAGGCTACCTATATTTTCGCTCGATCAGTCTTTCTCAAGACTACCTATATTTTTTCAAGACTACCTACTTTTTCTACTCAATCAGTCTTTTTCAAGACTAAAACATTTTTCAAGAACAATTCAGCCTAAAGAAATATTTAATTCTTCCAACATGTCTGGGTCCTCTCAGAAAGGTCGTGTGCCAAAAATTAAAGCTAAACGGAAAAGGGTATCTTCTCCACCCGAAAATTCAATTGACTGCAGCAACTCATTCGATGTTTTATCCGAATATGAAGCTGATGAAATTTCTAAATTTCCTCGCATTGCGCATGAGAAGAAAACGCAATCACCCCCGCCTTTAACAGTGATGATCTCCGACTTCAAAGCCTTTCGAACTGAGCTTTCGACGTTCCTTCCGGACGTAAAAGTCTCTTTTAAGATTGGCCGAAGAGGAGGATGTTGAGTTACATTCAAGACAGATAGACCATTCAAGGCGGTCTTGAAAGGGCTACCACAAGGTCAAAGTTTGGATGAAATATCCAACGAATTGAAAAATCTACTAGGCTTTTCTCCTTCACAAGTTATTCTTATGAAGAGAAAGGCGACCGGCGATGACACGCCAGTACGCTCTGGAATTATCCATGAGCTTTATTTAATTCATTTTAACCGTAATGAGGTTAATAATTTAAAAATATTTGAAAAAGCACGTTTTATGTTCAACGTGCGAGTAAAGTGGGAACATTATAGACATAGGGGCAGAATTCAAAATCTGACCCAGTGTCGTAGATGCCAAGGCTTTGGGCACGGCACAACAAATTGTCATTTGGATTCCAAATGTATGATCTGTGGTGATAAATCGCACACGAAAGATACTTGTCCGGCGAAAAAACCACAAAAAGTTTCAAATGCGCTAATTGTAGCGAAAATCATAAATCGAATTTGTGGAGTTGTCCTGTTGAAGAAAAAATTATAAATTCTCGTTCTAGACAACAAAAACAACAAATAAAAAATGTACCTACTTCTTCAGATACACTTCAAGAAAACACGCCCAAACGTGTTAATCCGATTCAAAATAGATTAACAACTTTTTCTACCTCCGTCACACCATCCTACAATGGTGTGTCATCTTATGCTTCAGTGGCAGGTAGCAATGCCAAAATAACGGCTACAACTACCACGCACTTAATCTCGCTTGCATCCAACGCTTCGTTTAGTCCAATGGATCTAGGTAGCGTAACGAAAGAAAAATTAAAATACCTACAAGAGGCTATGTTACCTATGATGATTGCTATGTTAAATTCTACCTCCATGTTTGAAGCTTTTCAAGCGGGGTGGGAATTTGCTAACAAAATTGTAATGAAATTAAAGTTTAACAATGACTTTAAATAATCATTTAAATTTATTAAATTGGATTGCTCGTTCATTAAAAACGTGCGAAGACGAATTTTTCAACTTCTTGAAGATACATAATGTGCATATAGCCGTTGTGACCGAAACTTTTTTAAAATCAAATATTAAATTCAAGAGTAACTCTAATTTTGTTATTCATCGATTTGATCGAACTGTTGGATTCGGCGGAGGAATCGCAATAGCGGATAATCGCAGGATCAAACATTCCGTTACGCCGTCTCTTGACACCAAGGTGATCGAGAGTTTGGTTATCGAAGTTGAAACTGATCTTGGTATCATTTTTATTGCTGCAGCCTATTTGCCTTTTCAGTGCACAAATTAATTTCTTGAAAGGAGACTTACAAAAACTTACAAGAAATCGGTCGAAATTTTTCATAATCGGTGATTTAACGCCAAACACCGAGCCTGGAATAATGCTCAAAGTAATTCCAACGGTAAACTACTTTTTAATGATTGCTCTGCTGGTTATTATTCAATTTTTTCCCGAATGGTCCTATATGCTATTCGTCTGTAAGACATTCATCAACAATTGATTTGGTTTTGACAGATCAAAGTCACCTTTGTAGCGAATTGATTACACATGCTGACTTTGATTCTGATCATCTTCCAGTAACCTTTTCACTTTCTCAAGAAGCTGTTTCCAATCCCATTAGCTCAGTGTTCAATTATCACAAAGCGAATTGGAAAAGCTACAAAACTTATATTGAGAATAATTTTAATCATGACCTTGATTTACAAAATAAAGCTGACATTGATACTGCATTACAAAATTTAAGTATATCTATATATGCTAGAAATTTTTCAGTACCATCAACACAGAAAAAATTTAATACTCCTATTATTGACGACGATCTTCAACTTCTGATTCGCTTGAAGAATGTTCGAAGACGTCAATATCAACGTTCTCGTGATCCTGCTATGAAATGTATCTATCAGGATCTACAAAAAGAAATTAAGCATAGATTCACACTCTTAAGAAATGAAAATTTCGCGAAAGAGGTTGAACAAATCAAGCCAAATTCTAAACCTTTCTGGAAACTTTCTAAGATTCTTAAGAAACCTCAGAAACGGATTCCAGCTTTGAAGGAAGGTGACCATATTCTTGTTACAAACTAAGAAAAAGCTCAAAAACTTGCTCAGCAGTTTGAAAGCGTCCATAATTTTAATCTCAACGTTGTGAGTCCTATTGAAACCGAAGTCTTACAAAAATATGAAAACGTTTCAAATCAAGTATTATCTCTAGACGATATTGTTGAAACAAACTATGATGAGATCAAATCCATCATGAAAAAGTTAAAAAATATGAAAACTCCGGGTTATGATGGAATTTTCAACATTCTTCTTAAAAACTTTCCCGAAATCACCATGAGGTACTTGCTCTAAATATTCAACAAATGTTTTGAATTAGCATACTTCCCTGAAAGATGGAAAAATGCCAAGATTATTCCTATTTTGAAGCCAGATAAAAACCCAGCAGAAGCATCTAGCTATCGACCAATTAGCTTACTATCTTCTATTAGTAAATTATTTGAAAAAATCATCCATATCACATATCAATGAGAATTCTATTTTTCTTCCTGAGCAGTTTGGATTTCGTATTGGACATTCAACTACTCATCAACTTGTGAGAGTAACTGACATGATAAAGGCAAATATCTCAGAGGGCTATTTCACTGGAGTTGCTCTTCTAGACATCGAAAAAGCTTTCGACAGTGTTTGGCACAAAGGTTTAATTGCCAAAATGTGGGATTTAAATTTTCCAATTTACATAATAAATATAATTAAAAATTATCTTACTAACCGTACCCTACAGTTTTCTTATCAGAATTGTAAATCTAATAAGCTACCCGTTAAAGCAGGCGTCCCTCAAGGATCAAGCGTCGCACCAATACTATACAATATTTTTACCTCTTCCAAATCTACCTACAGGCTGTAAAAAGTCACTTTCTGTGATGATACCAGCATCTCAGCCACTGGGAGGAGTCTTCGTATTATCTGCAGTCGACTGCAACGAACCTTGAATATTTTCAATGATTACCTGAAAAAATGGAAAATTTCCGCTAATGCGGCAAAAACACAATTGATTGTGTTTCCGCATAAGCCAAGAGCTTCTTCTCTTAAACCAAATAATAACCATATTATTAAATTTAATGGTTTGAATTTTACGTGGTCAGATCTAGTTAAATACTTGGGTTTGATTTACGATAAAAAACTCAATTTTAAGGATCACATTGAAGGAATCCAAACAAAATGCAACAAATATATAAAATGTTTATACCTTCTTATAAATAGGAATTCTAGGCTCTGCCTAAAGAACAAACTATTAATTTATAAACAAATATTTAGACCGGCAATGCTATATGCAGTGCCAATCTGGGCAAGTTGTTGTGCTACTAGGAAGAAAACGCTTCAAAGAATTCAGAATAAAATTCTGAAAATGATTTTGAAGCGTCCTCCCTGGTTTAGCACAAATGAGTTGCACAGACCTGCAAACATGGAAACATTAGAAATTATGATGAACAGTATTATAAGCACCTTTCGACAAAAATCGTTGCAATCTTCAATTGCAACGATTAGCTCTCTTTATAGTTTATAAGTTAGTTTATAAGATTTGTTTAGCTCCTTATTCAGAAGACAAGTAGGTTTAAAACATCCTACTGAAAAAAAATACTTAACTGCGAAAGCATATTATAACTTAATAATAATTAACTGAATCATGTTAACAATAGAGATGAAAAGTCACCACTTGTAGCTGAACACCCAATATACTAAATTAGAAATGTAATGCAAACAAAACAATATAATCAAATAGAAAATAATATATAAAAAAAATGTTGCCCTGAAATACTTGAATACTTTGTTCTCGGTGAATGAACAAACTCCCACTGCGGTGGCGGTTCGCATACATTGAACCATAATAAACTTTGAGAAGAAGTCGGTAATGACTAACAGCCACACATTTCCACGTTTGGAACGCGGTTAGGTCCTAAGAAATCCATGGAGATAAGTTCCCACGGACGGGAACACATCTTTGGCATCCCACAAAGAGGAGTCACGTTCATAATGGACGTTTTAGATTCCTTTCAAATTTCACACGAATGACAATATCTTTTAATCTCCGTCGCCATCCGAGCCCAATCAAATTTTTCCCGGATCTTAGCCAAAGTTTTCACAAATACTAGATGCGCTTCTTGATGCACCTCACTAATTATCTGTTTTCTCTCCGGCAGGTGAACAACGTATTTCCAGTGCATACCCGGGTCCTCAATCAAAGAGGTGCTCGTGACATATTTAAACACCTTCCCGTCTAATACTCGGAAGTCGTTGTATCGTTCGGGATATACTTCGATTTGGCGCTTTAACTGAGAGATGAACGGATCCTCCAGAGCCACGTCCATTGAGTGGATACTGCGAGACAATACATCGGCAGGAATATTTCCACTGCCCTTTTTATATTCCAACACCAGGTCATATTTGGACAGCTTGAGGGCCCATCGAGCAATCCTGGGTGACTTGGATTCAATGGACATGCTTCGAAAGAACGTAAGGCTCATCGCATCCGTTTGTACCACAAAACGACTGCCCTCCACGAAATGACGAAAATTTTGGATGCTCGTTAGAACCGTCAAGCATTCCCGTTCGGTAGCACTATACCTTCGCTGTGTGCTCGACAATTTTTTTTAGAAAAATACGCAATGCATTTACAGTCTCCACCCTGAACCTGGACCAGAACAGTACCAATTGCTAAATCCGAGCTGTCGGTCTCCACGATAAACGGCAACGAGAAGTCAGGGTTCGCCAGAATAGGCGTACGCACAAGAGCCGTTTTCAATTTTCCGAAGGCAACGTCGGCTTCTTCGGTCCACGTGAAGTATTTCCGATTTTGGCGTAGCAAATTGGTGATTGGTGTGGTGATCTCCGAAAAGTTTCGGATGAAGTTCTGATAGAAGCCAGCCAACCCAAGTAAGCGTCTGACGTCCTTTACAGTCTTCGGCGTGGTATAATCGAGTATCGGTTAAATTTTACTCGCATCGACTGACAAGCCGTCTTCAGACAATACATATCCGAGATATCGTATCTTGGTCTGACAGAACTTGGATTTGAGTATTTGAGTAATGGTCAATCCAGCCGCTCGTAACCGTTCAGCCATTATTCGAATCAGTCATGCATGTTCTTTCAATGATGCAATGTGATGATAATATCATCAAGGTATACGTACACGTAGGGTTCTAAGTCGTGTCCTAATACGCGTGACATAAGACAGGCCATCGTTGCGGGAGCATTGGTGAGCCCAAAGGTCATAACCGTAAATCGGAACAACCCTTTGTTAGTTCGGAAGGCTGTTTTGTCTTTGTCTAGCTCATCAAGGCTGACTTGATAGTAGGACTCCCACAAATCAATCACCGAAAAAATATCTACACTTCTGAATTCGTTGTAGAATGCCCATCATGTTTGGGAAAGGAAAATCATCTCGCTTGGTACATTGATTTAATCGTCGTGAATCTAAGCAGATTCCCCACTTCTCGTTAGCCTTCTTTATACGCAGCAGGGGGTTAAGAGAATCGACTGGACCCGTGCATTCCTCAATAACACCAAGTTTTCTCATCCTCTCCACTTCGGCATCAATTACCTTTTCCACTATAGGTGACCAGCGGTACCACGAAAATTTTTTTGGCTTTGAGCCTGGGAGTAATTCAATTGAATGCTATAGCAGATTGGTTCTTCCGAGGTGTCCTTCCGCAGCGACTGGCAACTGTGAAATAGCCTCAAAAAGCATTTCTCGTTCCTCTTCCGTTAAATTGTGTTCTGTTATTATATCACCTGGACATGTGATTCCCTGTTCAGATACCTACACAGTCGGCATTTCTAAGCTGTCGTCTATCTCGGTTACTACTGGGCTATTTTCTTCGGTTTCTAGACTCGGGTATATCGTGAAGCACACTCTTTCATCGATCATACTAAAATAGTTCTCGATCATGTTGAATTCTAGAGCGTTAACGCATGAGGTCCCGTTAGGTATTTTCGCCAAATCGACTGCCTCTACTCGGGGAATCACAAGCTGAAAGCCGAACTACTGGAGAAAGCCCATTTTCGAACGAGAAATATGCTTACTTTCAACTATAACATCGCAGGAACTCTGCTGCAACGCGTTGACCACGTGAAGGAATCATTCTTGATGAAAAGCTAACGTATACTCATCACGTCTCTGCGTCCATCGACAAAGCTAATCGATTACTGGGATTTATTTTCAAAATTTCCAGTGAATTTCGGGATCCTCTGTGTTTCAAGGCTCTTTATTGCTCATTGGTGCGCCCGCAGTTGGAATTTGCAAACGTCGTTTGGTGCCCCTATCAAGCAACGTGGAGCCTTAGGATCGAAGCAGTCCAGCGTAAATTCATACGATATGCGTTACGTGGATTGCCGTGGAACGATCCATTAAACCTGCCACCGGACGAGGACCATTGTCGTCATTTAGGACTTAATACTTTAATGCATCGGAGACATGCAGCGCAGGCTACTTTCGTGTCAAAGATTCTGCTGGCTGGATATGATGATCCGGAGCTACTAGCGCAAATCAGCCTCTACGCGCCTACCCGTTCTCTTCGCCCACGAGCCCTGCTGCATTCTGAAATGCGCAGCACTAACTACGCTGCCAACAGTCCGATTTTAGCAATGAGTCGTCGCTTCAACGAGTTTGCTGAAATTTTCGACTTTGTCGTGAATTCTTCGCAGTTTCGTCGTCGTGTATTGTCACTAGTTTAATTGTGTTTAGTTTAACTTAGTTTAGTTTAGTTCATTTAGACAAATTGTCAGTTGGACTTTTTTATACAAATACAAAATACAAAATAAGATCTTTTGATACCTCTGGAACAACGACAGTTGGTATCACGTGTGTCCTGTAAGTGAAAGGAACATTCATATATCTTAAACAACGATAAGCGGTTCCGTCAGCCGTGGACACTTTGAGATTTGCGGGATGTATTTTAGGCCCAATTTATCGACTAGATGTACAGAGCTAATAACTGACACACTTACATCTGTATCGGCTAACCCTTCCACTTCCTCTGCGAGTATAATAATTTTCAAGTGGGGACATGGATTAAACGAAGTGTTAATGTGGAACGTCCGATTAAAATAAGCAAAATTGGATAACGGAATCTGTTCAGCGATGGGGTTAGGAGTTAGATCCCTTGAACTCCCGTCCCCTATTCGTTTTTGGGCTCGGATTCTTGCAGTGGACGTAAGTTGTGTTTATTCGGGCATCGGAAAGCAGTTGTTTCAGCATGTCCACATATATGGCAGAAGAAACCCTTTCGTTTATCGCACTCTCACCACATGTGTCCTACTCGACGACAATTCCAGCACATCACTTCCATATTGGTCGTCGCGGGGTCTGAAGGCATTCATTGGTTTCGTAGTCCTAGCTCTTATTGCACATACTTCCTCCTCCTCTCGGGCAAGGTAAGCGTTATCTGAATCCTCTTCTTCCTTTTCCAGATAGTTTATGAATTGAGTTTTCGGTGACGAACGGAGATTGTATAGGCTCGACTCCAAAGCGTCAAACTTGTAGCTGAGCTGCGCCAAATGCTCGATTGAGTGTATTGGCTTTAGGGCTAGACGCCGTTTATAGGACATTTTCATCTTTTCGATTATGATGTCAAATTTTTCTTGTTCCGACATAGGGTACATCATTCTCCGAGCCAGAGTCTCAATCTCTGTTAAGAAAGCGCTAAAGCGTTCGTTTAGTCGTTGCTTTCGATTTCTCATTTCCTCGCGTATGAATCGATCCCGGTTTGGGTTATCATATCTCATTTTCAAGTACAGCACCAATGTGTTCCACGAGTCGAAGCGTTCCTCGTAGGTCGTGTACCATACGTATGCATCGTCCCTAAACAGCAAATGGGCATGCATGCGGAGTTCCTCATGGTTTACACCATACGATCGGCATAGAATATCTATCTGGCGTAAGAAATCGACGACGGGAACAGTATTAAAATCACCGGTGAACTTTGGCCACTTCTCTATGATATTGCATTGTTGGTGTGGTAGACTGCCAACACTGTATGTGAAAGTTTAGTTTGTTTTCCGCGCTCCTCAATTTTTGTTTAAATCATTGTAATTATTGCCTCGACATCCTGCAAAACCGTTCAAACTTGTTATCCAGCCTCCGTATTCACTTGCCGAATGACGGTGTATTGCTCACACGCAAGGTAGGACCGCAATATCAAGGTATTCTGGACAAGCTGAAGCAGTTTGCTGATTTGCCACAACCGCCATACCACCGCTACACCGCCACCTCGCCACTTCGTCACCTCACCACTCCGCCATCTCGCCACTACACCACCATCACTTCCACTTGCAGTTTACAAAAGTGCCACCATCCTGAACAAAATATCAACATAACACACGACCAAATACCGCCCATCAATTTGCTAATTCATCATCCAGCAGAAATTAACATCACCGCCGCTGCTGTGTTTTATTTCTGCCAACCGAAAGAACATATACATCCATCAGTTGTCGTCCGCCTTCCTGAACTTCAGGTGCCAGAACGAGAAAGGTGAGAAGTAATTCGAAGTTGTTTTGGTTAGTACTTTCTTGCACTCCTTCGATCTTGTACCTAAGTGAATTTCGTACTCAAAAACGCTTTTAATCCACCTAACAGTGTGATGAGACATTTCTTATAACTCTTATCACTTTTTTCGGATATTATATCGTTTAAGAACATTTAGAACTGGATGCTTCGCAATGTTTTTGATAACACATACTACATGGGATAGTGGCAGGACTCAGAGAATCTCTCAAATCAGCATAGGACAACATCAGTGCTAGAAATCTCAGACCAAATCAATGGGAAAGCGAAAAAATGGCCCATAAAATAGACATACAAATGAATCATTGCTAATGCTCTGTTAATAAAATATCTAAATTCCTCAATCAATGCATTGTGGTTGGAAAACTGAATTTTCCTAAAGGGGTTATATATTGTACTGAGCCAAAAAAATCGATTTTTTTTAAACGATTTGAAGTTTATACTTTATTCAAATTTCCAACGCGACTGAGAACTAAGAAATCAACACTTTTTCTTGAGAAAAGCGATACAAGCATTGACACCATTCAAAGAAAATCAACAGTGAATATTCCCAGACTTTTATTTCCTATTTAAAAACTATTGTGTTTTTTACATCCTAGATTGCATGATTCTGTGATCAAAACCTAAAACTTCATAAAGTATTTGAAATTATTAAATTAAAATTTGTTTTTGCTATTGAAATTGACAATATGATAGTATCGCCCCTTTGGCGATTGTTTTCTTTTTCGGTGCCACCTATCAGCATTGAAGTATCGCCCTTACGTTTTTTTACTACCGTTTTACACCACCGATTTCGTCCGGGTTTTTTTTTTCAATAGCGATCATTGTTCCTATTTACAGCTTGATAATCCTAAAAAAATACGAAAAAAAAAACAGTTTCGCCTCTAAACTGCTAGCAAACAAATATAGTCCTGTTTGTTTGCATGGAGCGTGGAGGGTGAAACTTTAAATAAACAAACAAAAATACAGTTTCGCCCGTTGTATTTTTTGCTGTAGTTTAATAAAGCAATATCGTAGAATCCAAATAGGTTAATTTGTTGCGTTTCAAAGCCTTCATTCGCAGCCTTATGTTTACATTTGTAAGTATCGCCCTTTTCACAAAAAAGCGTTGAAATGAAATCGCAGCTCCTGATATCACGCTATCTCTGAAGTGCATGCGTGCATAGTCCAAATTTTACTTCGACATCGACTTTTTCTAAAGGTGACTTCCCAGTAGTATCCTTGATTTGAATTATTATCGCTAATCCTAATGCCAAAGAACAAATAAAAACCCCTCGAAAACGAACCGTTTGGGAAAATCATCATCATTACCTTCCGTCACTTGCGATAATGCACTGGGTGCACAGTGCTCTGAAAATCTAGCGAAATCGTCTTAGGGCACCAGCGGGTCTAATTCAGAGCTATTTGCGCGGCGAGTTAAATCTGTAAAGAATACTAAAAATTAATTTCTATTCCATAATTTTCAGTTCCGCCATTTCCAAAGATCGTGCTCACCGCAAGCCATGAAAAATAAACTACGTTGTGAAGCGATGGTCACTATTTATTAAAAAATCACGGTTAAATAAAAATTAAACTATTAAAAAAATTCAAATAGTTTATAATTTTCACAAACTTATTAGGAAAAATTGCTTAATAAGTTTCGTAATATTGTATAGGAAAAAAGCTGAAAATTTCAGTATTTTCTCTATCTGCAACATATAAACCATTAAGTATACCAATTAATTGGTATACGAATTGGAATAGGTTCGCCAAATTTTGGAAGAAGGCTATAAAATAACCCCTTGAAAGCTACCTAAAAATTGTTTTAGTTCGATGCAATAAAAAATCCCCAAAAATGAAATGTACCTATCAATGTGAAACACAGTGAATAATACATACAATAAAAACCCATTTTTATCAATCTCATGGTGTATTTTAGGCTGACAAAATGGGGACATTGACTAAATCGGGCATTTTTTCCTTTATAATAAACTGAAGCTGTGAAAATATTCTTCCCGTCCCTTGATGTAGTCTGATAACTATTTCTGATTATGTTGAACTTTTTATTTTGGATATTTCCATCTTCATGATAAGGAAAACATGCTCAAGAAAGGATTTACTCGAATTCAGTCTTGTTCGTCTGCTAGAGCCCATCAAACATATGTTCATATTTGGCTGATAAAATCGGGGTTTCAATGTATTATAATAGATATTCAGCATTCGAAGAAGTTTCTTGTGAACGAGTGTAGAACGACTTTATTTTTACTTACTTGAAGTCAGCGGCGCACAGTGGCTGGCCAAAACCTCAAAACTTTATTTTTGAAATATTGATATTTTCTTTTTTTCCTAAATTTATCATGTGTTGAATGATGTATATTCAAAATATTATGATCATCGGATAAGAACACGATTTTTAACATGAGTTTAAACGTATCAAAGTCCGGACTTTTTAACGATTTTCATTTCCGAAACCACCATTGCTCTGTTCACTTCAAATGCATGTTGCTCTTTTGATTTTGGTCCGATTTTAGCACAACTAGTTTCATTGTGTAGAGGAACGAAAGAACTTGGTTAGTGAACAAAATAAATTAAGTAAATTTGCTTGGAACTATGACTTTTTATTTCAAATATGTTTGAGGTGGTCAGATCAAAAATACCTTTTTCACTAATGTATTCTGAACAAATTTCGTAATAATTTCGGAACGGTCACATAGTATACATTCTATAGTAAATAACCTCTACTTTTCGAATATCATGGTCTCGTTCTGCGCCTAGGTGCGCAAAAAGGTTTAAGGAGATTTTGAAGCTTTGTTGCTGATATGGATGCGCAGGGTGTTTTGTGTCAAATAGTTAGACAATCTACAGTAAGCCAACACGTTATACAATAGATTTAAAGTTTGTTCTTCATTTTTATGATATTGCTGACATTGGTGAACAGTAACTGAAAATCTATCATGAAAATGGGATCATAGTTATAAGAAAGGTTCAATGACACTGTATGGAAAAATTCATTTAATATCTTACGACTATTGACATCAAAAATGAGCTCAGCACCTCAAAATTAGCTTAAATTGTGATTTTCAGCCAAATTAGGTAACATTTGAGGTTTTGTCCGACTTTTGTTTGAAGACCCGCCACTGTGCGGCGTAGCCAGAAATTCGGTTAGGTGGGGGTTTGGTGAAAATCGATCATACTGTCCAAACGGCATAATTCCGAAACCGTAATTTTTGAAGTTTTAAAATTATGCAGAATTATTTTTTCAGAAAATAGTAACAGAGTTCGTGCCTTTAGCGAATTTGTTGAGATTTTATTGTAGTCATGAATATTAACCTGAGAAAATTCACCATTAATACTTCTTGGACGATATACCGTCAAAATTACTTTATCAAATGATGCGCTGTTTAACGTTTGTAAAATTCATTGAAGATACTAAACCTCCGAAATTGGCGGATTCAAAATGATGCTACCTTGACCTTAAATTACTGTTTTTGAACATTTGACCTATACATATAATTGGTCATACAACGAAAATCAAATGCTCATCAAAATCGATCAGGACCTGCTAGAGTCGAATGGAAATCATTTTTCATAAATTTCTCTCTACATTCGGAAAATGTTATCCTCGTTATTAATCATATTACGTTTTCGTCTCAACTCGACGCATTCCCAAAATAAAAACCTGTTTTAATCCACCTAGTGGTGCAATTGTGCTTGTCTCATTTGTCCAGACTACGATTCCATGGCTGGTTATGTTCAATACAATGGTGGAAATGAATATTACATGTTCAGTACGATTTGCACATACATACAATGGATCGACAGCCACGATCTTGAGACACTATGTGATACTGAAACATCGCTTGAAACCAGCGGCGGATCATGGAGAATGATCCGGGAGGTCAAACTTTCAACTTGTTAAGAAATTTTAAACTAGTTTTAATTTTAAAGTAGCAACCCCTCAATGCATACTCCCTCCGGGCCGGTATGATTGACAATTTTTAGAGTGATTGCATAACCTTTCTATATGAGAAAGGCAAAAATGTACCAAAGTCCAAAAAAGTCAATTATTGTCAAACATCTCAATGCTTCATGCATTTTAAAGTCATTTGGCATCAAAAATACAAATTTGATTTTGAAAAATTTTCATTTCAGTTTATATGGGAATTTGCTGTGTGATTGCACTCTTCAACTCGTAACTCCGGAACCGGAAGTTCAATCAATAAAAAATTCAATAGCAGCCGATGGGAAGCTTGTGCTTTTCATTTGAGACTAACTTTGTGCAAATCGGTCCAGCTATCTCTGAGAAACAGAGGTCACATTTTTTCCACATACTCACATACACACACATACATACACACAGACATTTTCCGATCTCGACAAACTGAGTCGATTGGCATATGACACTCGGCCCTCCAGGTCGGGATTAGATTGACGAATTTTAGAGTGAATGAGAAAGGAAAAAACATTTTTAGCAAATGTTTAAAGTTATGCATTTTTTTGGTGAGCAGTTCTATGTTTCATAGACATTAAATCCATTTTAACTTCGCTTCCTATTAAATAAAGACCCTTATTACAGTACATCTCTACAAAAGCGAGCTCAATTTGAAAAGAAATCTGAAGATTATGATTAAACTCTGGAATTTTCTATTGGAATGTTTTCAGGCAGGATTTTGATATTGATGCTATTAGACAACTGTGAAATCAAGACCAATAGATCAGTTACATATCAGGACCCCATTTCGACAATTTACCAAAAATCCTCATGATGTTTACAACAACAGGTTATCAATGTACGGATCAGATAATTGTTATTGTAATACTGAATTAAATCAGTCAGCATCAATAAATTTTCAACTTCAATCCAATATTTTTTTGGGTGTGGGGGGGGGGTTGTATGGTGTTAAACCCGAAAACCTTCTCTTGGCTACGCCGTTGCTTGGAGTTATTTATTTCGCTTTTCTTTTTCCGATTTGTTTCAGATCGATCCGATGGTTGTAAGTTAGAAAAATTGCAGTCAGAAGGTTCGCACAAATGAACATTTTTACACTGATAAGTTATCAAGTTCCTTCCAGAAAACTTGGAAGTGTTCGGTGATTATTTCTAGCGATTGTAGATAGAATAATGAAATACAAAATTCGTTTTATCGAAATAATGTTTGGCCTATTTCAATGGATTATTACTATATTGAACAATCAATAGGCGACAAAGAGTAATCAACAAACAACAAGCCATAACTTTTAAAGTATTCAAAATAGATATTTGAAGTCTTCAGTAAAGTTATTCGCAAAAGTAAAAGCTACAAATTTGCTGAAGGCATCATTTCGATATAATCACTTCCAAGAAAATTTGTGAAAATATGTCACTCATAGGGGGATTAATCAGCAAAAGCACAATACCAAAAGAAAGGGCATATTACCTCCATTAAATTTTCCGAAGATACTATTGACCTAAAATAAGCCGTTTTGGTGTTAATAATAGATTACATGTTTTTGGTCATATTTCTGGCAATGGGAAATGATAAAAATCTTTCGCCCGCATTTAATGTTAAATATCTCTTTTGATAATAGTCTGATGTCAACAATCTATAGCTTGTTCGAAAGGTATTTGTTGACGCTGTCTAAAAACACATAAATTGGTAATCTGTATTGTCAATTTCGGCAGACAATTTCAAAAAACTGCAAAAAACGCCATTTTTACGCACTCAAACATTCATATCTTGGAAACTAAACATCAGAATCAAAAACAAATTAATAGCGTTCTTACTGTTTTTTTGTTCTTTCATTTAAATTTGGTTTGGATAAGATCAGTGCAGCCATTGTTGAGAAACACGAATGAGAATTTGTCCGTTACATACACACACACAGACATTGTCCCAAATCGTCGAGCTGAGTCGATTGGTATATAAGACTCGGCCCTCCGGGCCTCGAAAAAAATCTTGAAAGTTTGAGCGAATTCTATACATTTCTTTTATAAGAAATGTAAAACATACCTGTCATCATCTTGTAGAGTGTAAGTGGCGCCATCTGTTACTGAGCATTTCAACTAGTAACCCTTGCACTACCACATATCGTGAAATGCCTGGATTTTGTGAGAGTTGTACTGATAAATATTCCGATGGTCGTAATGCTGTAAAATGTGGCGGTTTTTGCTCTTCGTCATTTTGCGCAAAATGTTGCGGACTAAGCGACGAATTATTTGCCGCTGTTATTAACAAGTCTAACTTATTTTTGATGTGTAACACCTGCAAAAATATCATGGACAAAGCACGTTTTCGTAACGCATTAGTGTCCGTTGAGTCCGCAAATCAAATCGTGATCGAGGAGCTTAAAAATTCAATTCGCAACGACATACTGGAGGAATTAAAGGTAGAAATTCGGACCAACTTCAAAACGTTGATAGACGCTGTACCAAAAAAGCCGATTCTTGAACCGCGACAATTTTCCTTTAATTCTGCTAACAGAAAGAGAAACAACGACGATACAGGCTCCAATCCTTCTAAGCTGCTACGTGGTACTGATGCCGCCGGTTCATTGACACCATACATCGCTGTGAATCGTGAAGATAAAAAGTTTTGGTTGTACCTGTCAGGAATTTCGCCCGATGCCCCTGATGAAAGCGTCACCAAGCTGCGAATAAACTCGGAAATTCGAACATCACTGTCGTCAAGTTGGTCCCTCGTGGCAGAGATCCTAGAACGCTGAATTTTGTCTCCTACAAAGTTAGCATGCCCACGGATCTCAAAGAAAAGGCTATGACGGCGTTTACATGGCCAGTTGGCATTGCTTATCGTGAGTTTGAAGAGAAGTCGGATTCCAGAAAGGTTTTTTGGAAACCGAATGCGCCCGACTCAGCAACAATGAGTACTTCCACTGCTCTTCGCCCTCCTCCCAACTAGTTACATCGTCTGTTTCACATCCTATTGCCTGTACCCGAAGTTACCGCACATTCCGAGCAGTTTCTTTCCGTTTACTACCAGAACGTGCGAGGAATAAGAACGAAAACACAAGAATTCCATCTAGCGCTTTCTTCTAGTGACTACGACGTCATTGTCCTTACGGAAACCTGGCTGCGCGAAGACATATGAAACGCTGAGCTCTCGTCAAACTACGTAATATATCGCTGCGACCGCAACTCAACAACCAGTCACCTGCGTCGAGGCGGTGGCGTCCTAATAGCGGTAAAAAACAACCTCGTAGGCTCGCGGCTAAGCTTATCTAGAATTGAACGCCTGGAGCAAATCGCCGTGCGTATCGCCCTCCCGAATCAATCTGTATATATTAGCTGTGTTTATCTCAGGCCAAATAGTGATCCGGATTTGTATCACGCGCACGCTAATGCCGTTCAAACAATTCTTTGGAGACTACAATCTTCCACGCCTTCAGTGGTCGCTCGATAATGATCTAAAATGTTACCTACCTATTAATGCCTCTTCGGAACAAGAAATAGCTGTAACGGAGTCTATGGTTGCAGGCGGTCTGTACCAGATCTGCTCATTGACGAATGTGAACGGAAAGATCCTCGATCTTGCATTCGTAAACAACACGGATATCGTAGAGCTGCTTGAACCTCCGACTGCTATTCTCAAAGTCGATCCTCACCACAAACCGTTTGTCCTGCGGCTAGATGTACGTACCAACACTGGAGATGATTCATTTCATTCAATTGACGAGCTTGATTTTGACTTTAACCGTTGCAACTTTGACGAAATCTCCGCACTGATTGCCACTGTCGACTGGACCGACTTAATGTGTTGTAATGAGCTTGACGAAGCAGTCGCGCTGTTTTATGGCAAAGTATATGACATACTCCGCCTAAAGATTCCACTGAAACGAGTCAACAGGAGAGTGGATTTCAAATTTCCATGGTGGAACGCTGAGATTCGCCGTTTGCGTAATGCACTGCGAAAACAACGCAAGCGTTATTTCCGCCATAAGTCAGACGAAAACAAAGTTACTCTTCGACGGATAGAACTGCAATACGAAACGGCCCGGAATTCCGCTTTTCGTGAGTATTTGAATCATGTGCAAAATAGCCTTCGCGATCACCCCGCAACATTTTGGAAATTCGCAGCAGCAGAAAACGATCTGGTAGTACTCCCACTGACGATTTCCTTGGAAACGCAAACGCGCAATCTCCAGCTGATACCGTAAATTTGTTTGCTGATTTCTTTCGCGGAGTGTTTAGAAGCGACTATACCGTCCCTTCGGAAGAGTATTTGGAAACATTACCATCGTACAACATAAATCTCCCCCGTCCCACTGTAAGCCGAGCTGACGTCTTGAAGGCTCTGACTGCTGTTGATTCATCGAAAGGGCCTGGCCCCGATCATCTCTCGCCCCAATTTATAAAAAGCTGCGCCCACGTGCTGTCTCTTCTGGTGTGCATCATTTTCAATCGCTCTCTCGCTGAAAGCATTTTTCCTATCGCCTGGAAAAAAGCTGCTATCGTTCTCATTCATAAGGCTGGAAATATTCACAACGTCGAAAATTACAGAGGTATCTCATTATTAAACTGTCTCTCCAAAGTTCTCGAAAAGCTGGTCTACAACGTCACGTATGCAGCTGCATCCCACATTATCTCGGAGTATCAACACGGGTTTGTCACAAAACGATCAACAACTTACCTGATAGCTTACACTTCTAAGTTGTTTCCTGCCGTCGAGAAGCGTCATCAGGTGGACGCAATTTACGTCGATTTCTCAAAAGCTTTCGACAAAGTACCACACAACATCGCAATCTTGAAATTAAAGCGTTTGGGATTTCCCACCTGGCTGACTAACTGGTTGCAGTCGTATCTTTCCGATCGTTCGGTATTCGTGAGTATAAAAAACACGCGTTCAAGCACATTCAGAATACCCACAGGTGTCCCGCAAGGCAGTCATCTGGGCCCGCTTATTTTTACTCTGTTTATTAACGATATCTGTAGTCGGATCAAGTCTGGAAAATTGCTGTACGCGGACGATCTCAAAATCTTCCGAACTATCGCTTCTGCACTTGACGCCGTAGTGCTTCAAGAAGATATCTGTACTATTCAAGAATGGTGCACGCTTAACGGAATGGAAGTCAACGTTAATAAATGCAAAGTAATCAGTTTCGGACGCTTGCTTACTCCAGAACGTTATGAATACAGCCTAAAAGGAAGAACAATTGAAAGCGTCGACTCGATCCGTGACTTGGGAGTGCTCTTCGATAGCAAGTTGAGCTTTTCCGACCATATCACCGCGACAACTGCTAAGGCTTTCGGAATGCTGGGCTTCTTAAAGCGGAACACGGCGGACTTCGATGATTTCAACGCACTAAAAGCACTCTACCGTGCCCTGATCAGAAGTGTTCTGGAGTATGCTGTGCAAGTGTGGGCACCATACCATGCCGTTCAAATTGACCGACTAGAGCGTATACAAAGATGTTTTGTGCGATTCGCCCTCAAGAAACTTCCATGGAATGATCCAGTTGTGTTGCCTCCTTATGCCGATAGATGTATACTACTCGGTCTGCAGACTCTGGCGACTCGCCGTATCTTCCTGATTTTAACGTTTCCAAGCATAGATATAAGATATTAATAAGACATATATAGTTTTAAAATGCGTCTGTACGGTGTATACCGAAGATAAGGAAATAAATAAAAAAAATAAATAAAAACCGTCGTGCGGAGTACGAATTTCCCCAACCTGGTGCAAATCTCCAGCTTGACGGGGTTGTGGAAAAAGGGGTGCCCCCGTAGGAGTTGGCGGAAATTCCCATACGAGATTTTCGGCTCTTCCATTCATCTCGTCTATTCGAGGAATGCTAGCCCTTTGGCGGTGAGTTGGATGGGTACTGATGTCCGGCCGTTGCACTTCTAGTGGAGCTACTGGAAACGCTTGACGAGACAACGTAAACCCAGGAATGTTGGCATCTGGATAATCTAATCTGGGTCTAGCGCCCGTTAGAATTAATAATCTGTCCGGTGATGGCTGCAGCTGCAATGGAGGAATTGGATAAGCGGCGGTTGTACTAGGAGCAATGAAATGCATTAGTCGTTGTCTGCAATTATTATCCTCTCGCATACTAACATTGGCTATTGTGTCGACCAGGTGGTCGACGGCTTCTGCGTTTACGTTAGCGAATGGCCTTGATGACCCTTGCCTTAACATACGATTCACGTAGGCTTTGATATAATCCTCGATCTCGGAAACATGCACGTACTCGTTACCATCGCGATTATTGGAACTAGGGGCGATGGGTGGAACTGTATTTCCTTTGACATTTGCTTCCCCCGAACCATGCGGGAGTGGATTTGTTGGTGGTAATGCATCTGCTCCTCGCTCGTCCCCCAACTGGTTTTTCTCCTGCGTGCCGTCATGAGTTTGTGTTGCCGCGACCACTGGCCTCCGCTTGGGCTTCTCCGGACGGGGTAAGAGTAGGATTCTGGTCGAACCCAGTCGGTAGAGAGGAGCCATTTTGATTGGCCACACCGGTAGCCGTATCGGAAAATTGTGTCTGTGCACTATCCGAACATAATGTTGCCGACGCTGTCGGTCTTGGTGGCGAAATTTTTGCCATACTAATTGTAGGTACGCGTTGAGATGCCCTGTTCAAATCAATGTAAAAGCACTGGTGGGCGATATTTTTGGTTAAATCTAATAGTACAACCTTATTTACCCTTTTCCTGTGGCGTTGTGGCCACGTATCTTCGAATGCGTTTATGATAATGAACCAAACGCGGCTGTTCAATCTCACGAAGTTTCTTCGGAATCAGAAGATAGTCATCGACAATCACACGAGAACTAACATTAAGAATTTCAGTAGTTTTTTCTTCACCTTCTCGCAAAAGATTCCTAAGAGTTCGCTGTTTGGAATGGTAATTGTTCTCAGAAAGCTTGCCTCGAATAAAGAGCTCATAGTTCAACTCTTCTTCCTCGAGATCGTTATGATTCACGCGGTAATGGTTCATTCTGACCACAACAAAATTATTTAAATCAAGAAAATCAATGAAAATTTTTTTTGAATGATGGTGTCTAATACCTTATTAACTAATCTCAACTAAATACTAAACCTATACTTTACCCAAATACCCAAAACAGAATAGAATGATATAGGATTATAAATTACGAAATTAAATCGGTAGATCGGGTTAAAGCACTAGCTCCAACAAAACTTAACACACTAATGTGTCCTACTAATCCTGACATCAACTAAATCTAACTGGTGCTTTAACAATATTGTATGAATATGTCTTTCTAAGAAACCAGAAGCTATGGCAATCTAGCACAGTTTTCGGGCCCACGTTGGGCGCAAAAACGTAACGAATGTCTTTGCTTAAGAGCATAGCTAAGGCTATTAGCAACTTATGCGCCACCCCCAGACACTGAGAGGTTGCGGATGAGATGTTAAGGCTCGGATCGAGAGTCTCTCGTTAGGCGGGTTAACTATGCTCAAACACCCGAAAACAATCCGTCGTCCCAAATGGTCCCCAAGAAAATGTTTCCTAACTGATACGAAACTGTCAATGAGTGGAGATACTATGCAATCAGCGATGCAATAAAGAAACTAAATTTAAAACTCCAATCACCCGCAAGGAATCGTCAACCTCCTCGGTCTAAATAATCACTTCGATAGATATCGTTTTGGTATTTTCTATTGGCTATCCAGGTCGACCCTACCTACACTTTCTGTCCATGTGGTTACAATTGGTTCTTAAGGCTAATCTGACCTGTACCATCGGAGTAGTTCACGACGCAGCAAATGTTGCACAAACTGCCAGCATATGACGAGGTGACTCACTGGGTTTCAATCGCGCTGCATCTACCAAGGTGAGACTGGATGGTCGATACAAGTCGATCTGCGCAATAAGCACTAATCTCGTGGCGGCTACGCGTGATGATTTGCCGGACGTCTTTCTCTGACCAACAGATGTCTCGCTTGTCGTTGAAGTCTGACGAAAAACTAGATGGCGTCCTGGTCTACCATCGTCCGGGCGTCTAGTTAACGAGATAGTGCTCGTTGTTACGGGAAATGCGGGTGTCTTCACTAACTCGATAATGGTTATGCATCCGCTCGCAACGCAACAACCAGGAAAACTCGATGGATGGATAGCTCGCAGCAAGGGTGGTCGTGTTAATTTAATGAGACCCGAACGATCTACCTCGTTGAACAGTGGGTTATTCCTGTTCAACATAAAGATATAAACAAGGTGCTTCTATTGTATGTAGCTCACAGCTTACCTATCATTTGTTTAATAATTTCACCTAATGATCTAGTTTTAATCTAATCAGTAAGTTTTATCACAGCTGTTTTAAGTATTAATTTAAGTTTTAATTTATAGGCAACAAATGACATGTAGGTACTTTTACCTTTACTTTTACACGTCTTACTCCTTAGTTCTAAGTTGTAATTGATAGAAATTTATACCTAGCTCGGTTGACGAAATCCAGGCAAGTGATTCGACTCTACTTCACAAATTAGGCTGAAGGCCACAAAGTCGCTTTCACACAATACATTACTTTACACTGATAGCATTTACTTCCTAGCTAAATGAGACCTTCCTTTTCCCACGTACAATGCTCAGTGGAGTATTGTTTTCCGATCAAATGATCGAGTTTTTCATGGCTGGCCCATCTTATTGCATTTCCTACTGACCATTCGATCGGTTTGTGGAACTCAAATTAAATATTTGCGCGCTCGGCAGATCTGCCAGAGACCACGAGATGGCGCAATAAGGGACTGATCTCTCAAGAGATTTTGACAGCATAACGCTTTCATTCGCACTATGCTATATTTCACCCTAAGGAGGAAAATTGGGTAAACACCAAAATTTCTCACAAGGGCGAAAATTTTTTGGTAAAACCAGTCTTTGCACTTGAAGGGCACAAATGTTACACGGTTGCGTTTCGGCTTCGCTTCATCAGAAACCGACACTAACTTTTTGTCGGAATAGATTAGCGCCGGCTTGGCGCAAATCCCTTAAAACTAAAACAAACTTTGTGTTTCAATCGAACGACTGATCAAACGTGATGTCCCGTCCGAGCAGAGGTTCTGTGTATGCCGATGAGACACAGTGAAGCCGAAACTTGTCTTGGCTTATCAGGCCTATGCGAAAGCACTATGCTACATTTCACCCTAAGGAGGAAAATTGGGTAAACACCAAAATTTCTCACTAGGGCGAAATTTTTTGGTAAAACCAGTCTTTGCACTTGAAGGGCACAAATCCTTATTTGTTACACGGTTGCGTTTCGGCTTCGCCTCATCAGAAACCGACACTAACTTTTTGTCAGAATAGATTAGCGCCGGCTTGACGCAAATCTCTTAAAACTAAAACAAACTTTGTGTTTCAATCGAACGACTGATCAAACGTGATGTCCCGTCCGAGCAGAGGTTCTGTTTATGCCGATGAGACACAGTGAAGCCGAAACTTGTCTTGGATTAGCAGGCTCATGCGAAAGCACTATGCTATATTTGGCCTGTGTTAAGCCAAAGAGGACCAAGCGCCATTTTGAGGTACTTTATCTAAAATCGCTCCAGCATCCAATGTAGCACCAGGAACTCTAATATCTGTTATGTTTTGGGAACCCAAATAGCAAACGAAAGCAAGCCAGTGTTCTTTAACTTTCTATGTAAATGATAAGTTATCGAAAAATTAATTTTGGTACGAAAAATACGCGAAAAAAATTATGGCGCTTAGCTCGGTTTGGCTTAACGCAGGCCATTTCACCCTAAGGAGGAAAATTAGGTAAACACCAAAATTTCTCACTACGGCGAATTTTTTGGTAAAATCAGTCTTTGCACTTGAAGGGCACAAAGCCTTATTTGTTACACGGTTGCGTTTCAGCTTCGCCTCATCAGAAACCGACACTAACTTTTTGTCGGAATAGATTAGCGCCGACTTGACGCAAATCCCTTAAAACTAAAACACACTTTGTGTTTCAATCGAACGACTGATCAAACGTGATGTCCCGTCCGAGCAGAGGTTCAGTTTATGCCGTTGAGACACAGTGAAGCCGAAACTTGTCTTGGCTTATCAGGCCTATGCGAAAGCACTATGCTACATTTCACCCTAAGGAGGAAAATTGGGTAAACACCAAAATTTCTCACTAGGGCGAAATTTTTTGGTAAAACCAGTCTTTGCACTTGAAGGTCACAAATCCTTATTTGTTACACGGTTGCGTTTCGGCTTCGCCTCATCAGAAACCGACACTAACTTTTTGTCAGAATAGATTAGCGCCGGCTTGACGCAAATCTCTTAAAACTAAAACAAACTTTGTGTTTCAATCGAACGACTGATCAAACGTGATGTCCCGTCCGAGCAGAGGTTCTGTTTATGCCGATGAGACACAGTGAAGCCGAAACTTGTCTTGGATTAGCAGGCTCATGCGAAAGCACTATGCTATATTTGGCCTGTGTTAAGCCAAAGAGGACCAAGCGCCATTTTGAGGTACTTTATCTAAAATCGCTCCAGCATCCAATGTAGCACCAGGAACTCTAATATCTGTTATGTTTTGGGAACCCAAATAGCAAACGAAAGCAAGCCAGTGTTCTTTAACTTTCTATGTAAATGATAAGTTATCGAAAAATTAATTTTGGTACGAAAAATACGCGAAAAAAATTATGGCGCTTAGCTCGGTTTGGCTTAACGCAGGCCATTTCACCCTAAGGAGGAAAATTAGGTAAACACCAAAATTTCTCACTACGGCGAATTTTTTGGTAAAATCAGTCTTTGCACTTGAAGGGCACAAAGCCTTATTTGTTACACGGTTGCGTTTCAGCTTCGCCTCATCAGAAACCGACACTAACTTTTTGTCGGAATAGATTAGCGCCGACTTGACGCAAATCCCTTAAAACTAAAACACACTTTGTGTTTCAATCGAACGACTGATCAAACGTGATGTCCCGTCCGAGCAGAGGTTCTGTTTATGCCGATGAGACACAGTGAAGCCGAAACTTGTATTGGCTTAGCAGGCTCATGCGAAAGCACTATGCTATATTTCACCCTAAGAAGGAAAATTAGGTAAACACAAAAATTTCTCACCAGGGCGATTTTTTTTTTGGTTAAACCAGTCTTTGCACTTGAAGGGCACAAATCCTTATTTGTTACACGGTTGCGTTTCAGCTTCGTCTCATCAGAAACCGACACTAACTTTTTGTCGGAATAGATTAGCGCCGGCTTGACGCATTTCCTTTAAAACTAAAACACACTTTGTGTTTCAATCGAACGACTGATCAAACGTGATGTCCCGTCCGAGCAGAGGTTCTGTGTATGCCGATGAGACACAGTGAAGCCGAAATTTGTCTTGGCTTAGCAGGCCTATGCGAAAGCACTATGCTATATTTCACCCTAAGGAAGAAAATTGGGTAAACACCAAAATTTCTCACCAGGAGGGAATTTTTTTTGGTAAAACCAGTCTTTGCACTTGAAGGGCACAAATCCTTATTTGTTACACGGTTGCGTTTCAGCTTCGCCTCATCAGAAACCGACACTAACTTTTTGTCGGAATAGATTAGCGCCGGCTTGACGCAAATCCCTTAAAACTAAAACACACTTTGTGTTTCAATCGAACGACTGATCAAACGAGATGTCCCGTCCGAGAAGAGGTTCTGTTTATGCCGATGAGACACAGTGAAGCCGAATCTTGTCTTGGCTTATCAGGCCTATGCGAAAGCACTATGCTATATTTCACCCTAAGGAAGAAAATTGAGTAAACACCAAAATTTCTCACCAGGGGGAAATTTTTGACATTAAAAATGTCTTACTCCACTATCTGGGGCTAGGTGTCATTCTAAAATCTAAACTATTTCCCATGTAACGAAACTATGTAAGGTTTGCACGCTTATAACTCCGATATTACTAGATGGATTTTAATCATTCATACACCAACCGATTCAGAAATACCTAACTTAAATATTGGTAATAATTTAATATCTCCCCAATAAAAGTAGACTTTTGAAAATTGGTAAAATTAAAAAGTTCACGAAAAACGGGAAAATTACCATTCGTGAGGCAGATTTCTCAGACACAGCCGTCAAGAGAGGACAGCTTAGTTGCTCAATGAAACACGAAAAGTCATAAATAGAAGCAACGCATGTCCGTTTAAATCAGTTGTTGCTCTTATCCCATACGAGCACATCGTCTCCGGGCGATGCAATAAGCGCTATCGATTTTCGGTAACGTTGGCATTTGCACACACTCGCACCTAAGTGACTAAACCATATTCGGTTAGTTTATAAATAGAGGTGACGCGTTCACGTTTGAATCAGTTTTTGTTCTTATGTCGAACGGGTAAGATCATGGCTGCAGCGTCTGGGCACTGCAATAAGCGGTAGACGCTGTGCATTTTCGGCAGCGGTGGCCGTGTGCGGATTTTTCGGGTACCAGCACGGTGTCACAGAATGATTAGCAAAGTGGGTGGGCGGGGTGGTTTGGATTTAATTCAATACGGTGTGTGCTGCTTAAGAGTATTGCGTTTGAAAAAAATATATTTATGCATGCGTGTGCGTTGTAACTTGTTAATCCATGTTTACGGCGCTTTGTAGCTGCGTAGGGTAAAGAGCCTATTGGTTTTCATGTTTCATATTTCGGTTATATGTTTTTTATCAGTAAGGCATCTGACAACGTGCTTCTGTAGTTATTGCACTGTCCAGCAGCGTAGTATTTCATATAGGAGAGTACACTCAAGTTTTTTTTACGCGGATTTTGAAATTTACGCGGTTTTCATTAACGCGTTTTTTTTAAATTTATGCGGTTTTCATTTACACGGCCTGTATCCCCTGCGTGAAAATCTGAGTGTAATTGCATCGGAAACAATCACATTCTCAGCAGAACTTTTTGTTTTCTAATTTCAAAACAGAACTTACCGTCCCAGCAGCAGTTGAAGCGTGTGTTCTTTTTCGATTCAAATTCAAGCCATGTCTTAAGCGTTACTGGACTTAAAATTGTTTTCCCAGTTTATCCAGTCAGAATATCTGTTCTACCCTATGTATTTAAAACACAGTTCTAATTGCGTTTTAAAGTATACAACAAATAGAACGGTAGGGTATACTAATTTAAATTTTAAAATAAATCTGTTTTAAATTATGAAACAAACCGCTGTACTGAAGATATAATTATGTCAGTCCTATTACCACATAAAACACCTATATAACATAAAACGCTGCAGAATTGGTTTAATAATACAACGTTTACACTACAGAGTTATAACACGTTTTAATAATTAGCAACAAGAAAAATGTCACCAAGATAGCATAAAACCCATTTTAGCTGGTAGTGCGAACGTTGCATAACAATGTAATTTATCAAATAATTTTATATTTTTCACCACTAATCGATCAAGAAATATTTAAACTTAAGATTGTTTACTTAAGTTCATTAGTACATTATTGTAAATGGAAAATGAAATTTCATATTTCATGGAGAATCTGTATATTTCCGTTGGCGGGCGTGGGCTTCCTCATCACAGCTCTCAATATGGAACTTTTCTTTTGAATATATTTTCTGGACAGACCAGCCTATTTTTACTAGATGGATCAGCCAAATAATGCCAATCACCTAGTGAGATACTTGATTAATTAATAGATTACCGTTAAAAGACCTTCAATAAAATATGTTTTGATGGGGTGGGTATATAGCAAATTGTAACATATGAAAACAGGCGAGTGAACAAGAACGTGAGTCGATATGTGTGATAGATAAAATTCATTTGCACGCTCTTGAAAAAAGCTACATTTTTAATGTCACCGTGGTCGTGTCCTGTACACAACCCTTTAATTTTTTTTGGTAAAACCAGTCTTTGCACTTGAAGGGCACAAATCCTTGCGTTTCGGCTTCGTACACAACCGTGTAACAAATAGGGATTTGTGCCCGTCAAGTGCAAATACTGGTTTCACCAAAAAAATTTCGCCCTGTTGAGAAATTTTGGTGTTTACCCAATTTTCCTCCTTAGGGTGAAATATAGTATAGTGCTTTCATATAGGCCTGCTAAGCCAAGACAAGTTTCGGCTTCACTGTGTCTCATCGGCATAAACAGAACCTCTGCTCAGACGGGACATCACGTTTGATCAGTCGTTCGATTGAAACACAAAGCGTATTTTAGTTTTAAGAGATTTGCGTCAATCCGGCGCTAATCTATTCCGACAAAAAGTTAGTGTCGGTTTCTGATGAGTCGAAGCCGAAACGCAACCGAGCTTTCATTCATTTGCTGGGCCTAGAGTGTACCTTACAATTGTGTTGAATTTTATAAGGCTCTCGCCTTGTGAATATGCAATGTCCCAGATGGGGATTCGCTAAGGCTCCGACTCCTGGTATGGGAGTCCTGGAGTGGGCACTCAAGGCCTCTTTTATTCCTCGAGTCCCAGGGAGTTGTGGATGCGGGGGAAATTTCGGATGTGGGGGTGACCTAAACTTGAAAATGTAAGAATAAATACCTTTTTAAATTTATTGAATACGGTTGCGGCTGAAGTTAACAATGCTGGTGGCGACGACGGTGAGCACAATGGTGATAGCGCGATCCTGTCGGAATCGTAACTACGGAGCGACGACGGGTCCGTTTGGTATGTTGTACCGTGACGAGGTCAGAGGGGTTTTCAGGTGCGGGCCGAATACGGATCCGGAACGTTGTTCGGTCGTCGATGATGGTCATCTTGGCGTGCAAATACGTGCGGGTTCACGATCGGTAATGAAGAGGCGATGACTATGAGGGTTGCGGTAAAATACTACGCAGCCTAATTTGTCAACCACTTTTCAAATTGAACGTTACTCTACCTGGACATCAATCTCCCTACGCTGCCAACACATAATTATAATTATCTGGTTACCCAAAACGGTAACAATTTCTAATTCCTGTTTTAATCCACCTAGTGGTGCAATTGTACCTTTATCATTTATCACTACTAGGATTCAATGGCTGGATATATTCAATATAACATTGTGGAAATGTCTATTACATTCTTAATACACTTGGTATGCAAGTATATATAAGTAGATGATTGTCACGAACCTGATAAGCAATATGTCGACGATGCCATCCTTGAAACAAACAAAAATATTATATTTAATTAGCATAATCAGCGTGAGTTCAATGTTGTCATCCAGTGTTTCAAATAAACCACACATTTCACAGCAAGGAGCCTGTTTCCAGAGGAGCGGTGGAAACCAATCATTGTTATGCACGTTTCTGGGAGTGAGTAAAAAATCGAAGCAATCCAAGTGGGTTTTGACTCTTAGCTTTTCACTCCTGGTTTTGGCTCCTCCTGTCCACTCCGGTTTGTGATTCTTGTTCTGTCGCCGATTGTAGACTGAATTTAATTTCAAACTCTGCTAAAGTCTTGTTGAAAATAGACGTTTTTCAGACCTTTTTTGCATTTGTGGACAGACAAAGTGCGCCAAAATCCAACGGTAGCGTGCGTTGTCGATGGTCTCTACCTCTTTGAAAAAATAAGGACCGGATGATTGTTTTGGAGCTAAATCCGGCCCAAACAGTTACTTTCTGGTCGTGCAGTGGTGTTTGATGCATAACGTGTGGGTTCTGTGTCCCCCAAATTCGACAATTTTGACTATTTACTCCGCCGGAAAGGCTGAAGTGAGCCTGCCATATTTTTTACGATAAGCACGTACAGTTTTCACTATTGAACGATCGTTTTCCATGTAATGCGCTACGATTTCAGCGCGTTCTTTTGGTATCAATCGACTTATAGCTAAAATGGCGCTAAATGATGTTTCAGAATTGTGTTTGTCTGTCAAAATCGGCTGGAAAATGGAGGAGTTGTTCAATGTTGAAATAGGATACATCCAGATGACGCACCCTGTATATATTGAAGCGTTCGTTTCATTATTTGTTTTCAATTTAATTTTCTTTAACAAATATATTATAAAAATAATCACGGGCAAACATATCTCAAATCCGGTGTAAAAATGTTTCTGCTGAAGTGAAGAAATCCGAAAGTTCAAATGCATAGTGGAAGGATGCAAAACAGTTGTACTATTTATTACTGTAATGGCCTAAGCCTAGCCTAGTACGCTTACCATTGAATGCCGACCTTCGAGGTCTATCGAAAAGAAGCTTTCGCCATGAACTGTACCAAGGATCTGTTTTGCTTTTGTGCTTGATAAAATGAAAATTGAAAATCTAAATTGAGCTCGGGCTTTTAAACTGTATGCTGCAATTATAATCTAGTAACCTGTTTTCACTCCTTTGTGGTTTTCACTCTTCAGGAGCCAAAAAAACCATGAGTGATAAAATCATATATTTTAATGATTTGTCAAACTATGGTTTCTTCAACGCATGCTGATTGGAGTGATTTTTGAAACACTGTTGTCATCACGTAATGTTATACGTAATTGCAATTGTAATGCGAAATGGAGGAGGGAAGGAGTATAATTACCAGAAGGGGGATAATGCGTCGGGAACCGCCTAACTTATTTTGGTATACGGGATGGATGATGGGAATGAAGGTGTGTGGTTGGTTGGATAGAGCGGGGGTATGGTGAGAAAGTGTGGGGAGTGTAAAAGGAAGAACGTGAAGGGGTTTGTTGGGGCGTCCAAAACCGAACTGCATATTTTACTTTCCTTTTGGTACTTGCTTAGTGAATGTTGGTTCAGTTATGTTCGAAGTAGCTTTAGTTCTGAAATATGTCGGGAACCTGGGACTTTCGGAATTATCGGTTGTGGAAAATATAATCCAAGAATCTTTCATTCGCCATCAATGATCTAGACCTACGAATCGAAGTAGTTTTATGTTCATTTCAATAATGTAAATTCCTATGTAACCAAGCTATAACTCCGAACCCATAAGTAAGAACTGAATGAAATTCAGTAACAGTCAACGGGAGTATTATATCTTTCATCTGAAATCAAGTTTGTAACAATCGGTTAAGAGTATACTGGGAAGTAGGTGTGCCATTAGCTCAGGAACTTGGCGAGTTTCCCGCGGGCATCAATAACTGTCATGGATGATCAAAGTAACTTTGTAATGATGAACCCGGTTGAATATGTATCACATCATTCGGACATCATAGGGTTACCAGTTTACATGGAAATTTGCTGACATGACACACACAAACATAAACACTTACATATGAAACAGAGTGCCCAAATGGCCACTAATTTCCTTATGAATCAAACTTCTCTTTTATTTTTTTTTACTTCTTCGTCACTTTTATTCTACAGCCATTAGAAACTAGTAACCGAACCAACAACTAGTAAACTTTCTAATGTATTCGCATATACATAATATTCACTCACTGACTATTCCAATCTGTCTTTACTACAACTGGTCGAAAGGAGGCATCGTAATCACTTCTTTGCTAACCGCGATTTTCCAAGACTCAGTAGCTACCCGCGGCGGGCTACCTAACCAGTCAGAAAAGGACTGCTCTATATTCGCATGTCACGCGCCTGTTGCCGCCTAATTAACTTCTGACTACCTAAACTAGACCCAAGACTTTTCAACAACTCTTTTGTGTAGACTTTTTTCTGAGAGTCTCAGGCCTAAAAAACACTTTTCTTCGCTCACGAGAGTAAATTCCCCGGTGGATGAATCAGTAGTTCATTAGGATTCACACTCGGAAGTCTTTATTTTCTGCAACAACGTCGCCATCGCGGCTAGCAACAACAAGTTGTGTTTGATTAAACAATTTATTTACTCGCCTCCGTAAGCATATGGCTTGGAAAGCGCAAGTGCATCTAAATATCAGCTCAGCTTAAGGCTATAGCTGGCGATGTAACCAAGCTAATTAGCTTCTTTGGTGCATCACTTGGTGAAATTTTACCAGGGTTGATTTTGGTCAAAAACTATGGGCGCTGCATGTCTCCTTTCTTACTGAGCTCGATGGTGTCTCGGAGAGACGCATCTTCAAGACTATTGCGCGTGTAAAAATGCGGTAAAAAGTTTTTTGTAGCCTAATTCCTAAGATTTACAAAATTATGTTTGTTGTTACTATTATCAAAAACAAAATATTTAAAATTTTCTATCATAGTTTCAACTTTTGCTTTACATCCTAACTTTACGGTGGTCCTAGTGTGCACCCTTTTCAGCTTCCAAACGTTACTTCAACTCTCGGCTCCTTGACTCGGTTGCGTAGTGGTTCTCGGAATTCAGATTTCGGGTCCCTCGTGCAGCAGAATAATCGCAATCGATTGACATCCTTCTTTGTCCACGGATTATTGTCCTCTTGAGCTATGGTTACTTGCTCGTACATTTTGTTTCGATTCTGGTTTCTTCATTCACTCCCTCAACCTTTGGCTTATCCGGGAGATGTGACTGCTTGGTTGCTACCTTCAGGCCATATTTATTGTGGGCTACTGAGGCGATATTTTCATGCACATAGACCGGGTTTGACTGTTCCGGCTGTTGCTTTTATTTTTGGTTTAGGTTGATCCATGTTTAGCCTTCGTTGTCAATACTCGATTCTGAGCTTCGGCGAATTTCTCGTTAATCATAGGTTGTCCTGTTTCCTCCGTAGTTTGACCATTTTTCCACCTCCGAGATCCCCTCTATCTTCTTCCCGTCACCACCTACAACCGTCCTTTCCAAATCCATCCTTGTCGAACGCGTTGGGTAGTGCTCGTGACTACCTTCTCCACAGGGCACACACTACTCCGGACTTCTGCTTCTCCTTTTATACAAAATCTCCTATGTTTAGTAACTATTATTTTCGTCAATATACGTTATTTGCTTGATTGCTCTACGGTTTTGATGGGGGCGGGACATTTCGCCGAAGGTCATTTCGCCGAAGGTCATTTCGCCGAATGCCGTTTCGCCGAAAGTCATTTTGCCGAAAGTCATTTCGCCGAATGGGTCATTTCGCCGAATGGGTCATTTCATCGAATTAGCCATGTCGTATCAAAAGTAATTTCAATGGTTAAATAATATTAAGGGTATGTCACAGAAGAATGAACACGCTCAGAAGAATGAACGACTCCGCAAAATTAACAATTTTAATACCTAAGCAATTCAGGATTATATTATATTATTATTATTAAATTTAAGTCCGACGGAGCGGAGCGATGTCGGACAGCACTTGACTTGAAGCGATGTGGCGTAGCCACATTAGGCGTCGTTGTTATTTATTTATTCCATTTCAGCGGCAAATATGCAACCAAAAAGCTGTCGTAAATATTCCAAACAAGAATATTTTTAACTTTTTGCAAACTAGGTAATTCATTACGCCTACGCCACATCGCTTTTATTCGTGTGCTGTCCGACATCATTCCGCTCCGTCGGACTTGAATTAATTGAAACCACTAAGTTTGAGCAAACCGGGCGACGAGTGAATCAATGCTTTGCGGGTCAGCGGCCACCTCGTTACAACATTTTATCAAATTGTGAATAAAATAACATAAACAACATACAACATAACACTTAGTGATACCATAGTTACCACATTTGCATTTCGACTATCTATTTATGTTGTTTGGTATACAGTTACCAGCGAACTGGTTGGACCACTACATCACGCCACTACAAACAAATTCGATTTTTTATTTGGGTCGATCGATAATTGTCAAAAACTAACCAGGGAAGATGGTATTAGTGTAGCATGGCATTGAAAACATGTTTGATCATTGTCTTTAATTTTTAAAGGCCGATTTTAACAATAGCAGAATCCAACTAGCGTAGTAGTTCTTTGAAATTGTTATGCCAAGTATGTATATTTTTACTATATGCCTTGTTCATTGTTCAAAATTTGCGTATTGAATCAATATTTGAACGACTCATATTGTTTTTTTTTTGGGACAAAAGATTGAATTTACCTTTTATTTATAATCATTGAAATTGTTTTTGGTAAAATATCAGTCAATTAAAATTTAAATCGGCGAAATGACCTTCGGCGAAACGACCTATTCGGCGAAATGACCTTCGGCGAAATGGCTTTCGGCGAAATGACCCAGACCCGGTTTTGATAAGTTGATAGCTGTTAATTATTATTGTATATAAAAAACTAATTTAATTTTTTTTGTTATCATTATGTTCATTTAACTGTTTAAATTTTCATTTGTTTATTCTTTTAAAATCTGTTGTCATATGCACTGCTGCGTGCATTAATCGACTTGTATTGTCACTTTTGTTTGCAGTTAGTTTTAAAAAGTAAAACCGACTCAGTTGGCAATCTTCCTAATAAACTCTTGTCGAATATATATCTCAAGCAAGAACAAGAGTGTTAGTAATTGCCCCAACTCCTTTTTTCCCATGTTTTTTTGTTCGAGGTCTTTTGCTGGCTCTGCTCGTTTTAATGATTTCGAGATCTTTTGCCTGTTGTGCTCGTTTTTAGTAAATTTGATGCGCTTTTTTAATTATTTTGTTTGTAATATTGTTCTAGACTCGAGATGAATATTTTTTTTGTGTTGCTCGAGTTGTTTTTTTTGTAATTCTATTCTTTTCATAATTTTTTTCGTAATAAATTTTTGCCTTTCTCAATAAAAAGGTACTGCAATTGCTCTGAAAATCGATAATCTTTTTAACGGAGGCCCGAGTGACATATACCATTCGATTCATCTCCTCGAGTTCGGCAAATGTCTTTGTGTGTATGTATGTGTATGTATGTGTGTGTACGCGAACACAATCTCACTCACTTTTCTCAGAGATGGCTGAACCGATTTTCACAAACTTAGTCCCAAATGAAAGGTGCAACGGCTCAATAGGCTGCTATTGAATTTCTAATGGATCCGACTTCCGGTTCCGGAATTACAGGATGATGAGTACGATCACGTAGAAAATGTCGATTTTAATAAATTCTGCAATGAATGTATAATGGTAAAAAAAATTCCAAAATGTAACCACAACTGCTTCGATTTGTAGTATAAGGTCACTATCAGCCATTCAAAGTCTTTTTGGTCACATTGACCACCATCATCGCTTCCGGAAGCCTCGGCGGAAGTATCAAAATTCAGAATAACAGTCACATCGGTTTCCCGGAGATGGCTAGACCGAATCAACTTAACTCTATCTCATATGAAAGATGTTGCGTCCCCGTAAATGGCTATTAAATTTTATCCCGAACCGGCTTCCGGTTCCGGAGTTACGGGTTGTGGCGTGCGATCACATAGCAAATTGTGATTCAAACCGATACTCCGATGAAAGCAAAAAAAGGTAAAAATTTCGCTAAAATGTCTCTCAAACAACTTAAATTTGCAGTTCTAGGTCACCGACAGCCAACCAAACTTTCGTTGACTACATTGACCACCATAGACGGTTCCGAAAGTGCCCGGGAAAAGCGGCCATCTTTCAAAACTAGCAAGCTCATATCAGTTTCTCGGAAATGGTTGGGCCGATTTTCACAAACTTATTCCCAAATGATAGCTATATTATCCCCACAGATGTCTATAAAATTTCGCATGGATCGCTTTAATGGTTCCCATATGAGCCGGAACTCAAATATTTTTTCAAAGGGGGGACCCCATGAAATTTTAGAAATCAAATTCGTATTTTTGATGCCAAACATCTTTAAAATGTATGAAACGTACAATAGAGAAAACGTTTACGTACTAACCCAGTAGACGTGCTATTAGTAGGTGTCCAAGCTACCACACGGGGTGCACTGGGGGTGAGTCGGACTCGAATGGTGACGCTGCCATTAATACCGAATAAACTCCATTGGGCTCCGCCATCATTCCCCCCAGGGGATGGCTGTACTTGATGTACTCATTCACTCTTACTCACGCATTCATACGTTCTGTATGAGGCTTACTTGGGTGCTCTCTCTATCGCACCTTGATACACTCTCTAACACTCCACATGAGGCTGATTTTTGTGCTTACCTTTTTCGTTCCTTGCGAGGCTGACTTGTGTGCTCACTTTACTCATTCCTTGCTAGGTTTACTTTTGTGCTCTCCTCTAGCATACCATGTGAGGCTGATTTGGATGCTCACCCTATCACCTGGTTCACTCTCGATCGTACCACACCATTATATCCCTGTCGCTCCCCCTGGCATCCCATGTGGGACATTTTTCTTAGGCCCCACTTCTGACATACCATGCGAGGCTGACTTGTGTGCTCACCTTTTTCATTCCTTGCTAGGTTTACTTTTGTGCTAGCCTCTACCATACCATGTGAGGCTGACTTTTGTACTCACCCTTAACATGCCGTGTCAGACTGACTTGGATGCTCACCGTTTCACTCCTCTGCCGCGCCATGAGGCATCGATAGCTAAGTCCCAACATACTACGCTACGACCCTCCAATCTTGGCATGAGGCAGTCCACTTATACGCCTATACACTCGCTCTTCTGTCTTGCTTCGGGGTGGCTGGGTTTACCCCTTTTCGCTCCAACTAACCTATCACTAGTTAGCCGTGCCCGTCGTCTGTAGCTCGGTTCGCCAGATTACCTGTAGCCTACAGGCAATCTGTGTAGTGTAGTGGGTAGTGGAACCGATGCCGCGCATCTTCCGAAAAGTCGTTTTTTAGCAAAAACGCCGTCGATTAAATCTGTGGGGTGTTATTTAGCTATCTGTTGGTTTATTATTATCCCGGATTGTGAGGTAGTGAAGCCAAAATTGATTTACAAATCAAAAATTGGTTTTCAGTGCAGTTTCTCAGCCTGGCATGGCTGTGTTATCATGACTGTTTATGCTGAATAGCATGGTGTTGTGTGTGTGAATCACCACACAGTGGTAGTGTCTAGTGTGTTTGTTTTCGCAGTTGGTTTCTGCGATCAAACTTAATTCCTGTGCCGGTCCGCATTTATCTTTGTATGCGGTATTATATCATGATGGTTACAGTATCACGTTGATAAGTTGTCCAGAGCAGTTGGTTTTAACCAATCTCTGGCCTTCTTTTTAATGAGCAGCAACGGCTCGTAATCAGGTTTGTAAAATCTGAGTCCGCTGGTAAGTTTTTCAGACAATCAGTGTATCGCATGTTACCACATGCGCATTTGGATTACTTATTGTTTACGCAGCGATTTGCCGTCTATTGCTTGGCCATAATCACAGCTATTTTAAATTTGTAGGTATCCTTCAACAGTGTTATACTGTGTATTGTTGAGCGAATATTGTCTCAAGTATAGGTGCGGCCAAGAGTGAGGCTTATTTTGTTTCTGAACCCTCAGATACGCAGCACTGTCTTTGGAGCAGTATGGTGAGGTGCGCTCAAAAATAAAAGCAGTAAATGCTTTTACTGGGGGATTCCTTCGCTGTGTTGTTTTTGCGACGGTGTTGTGCTTTGGAGGGTTACGAAAACAAGCACAGATTGAGAATAAATCTCATCAACAGTGGTGCGCTGCCGTTCAGATGTTTTGGAACAGGTATGAAATAGTTGGATTGGCTCGGGTTCCCGGGCATCTTCGGAGACACACGATGGTAGTTAGTTTGTGTGTCATTGAGAAGTCATCACTTGGTGACACTTTCAGTCACTCAAATGTTTAATGTCCGTCGTGTTCTCTCCGTATATACTTCCGTGTTCCCTTGTTCATGCAGCTTTTACATGGCTGTTTCGGAAATTTTGAGCGACAGTGTACTACAAATTTCAGATCTAGGTACTTTCTGTATGTGCTTGGTAGACTGAAATCGTAGGCACACTAATCTATTGTGGTTGGTGTTTGTTCTCGATCTTCCTAGCTGGCAGTGTACTTCTACTAGACGTAGCATATTCTTGCGGTTCTAATGTGTTGTATTTCAGTTTTGAATAAGTGGTGGTGCAAAACTGAATTTTATTGTGCGGAACTTTCCACATTGCAAATTCCCACTCTTTTGGATCCAACCGTTGCTGCGTGCAGGTCACCTCCATTTTTTTCGGCTTTTCGCTAAATTTTTGGTATTATGGAATCGAAACTTTAGTCTCTTCCTGCAACATCAGGTGTAAACACTGATAGTAGTGAGAAGCGGGCTCTTTCTAAACCCATAAACAGGGGTAAAAATTTTGATAAAAATCAAAGAAAAAAGCGCAACCGAAGTGGTGCTTCTCCAAACAATGCTTCGACTCATGGTATAGAGCCTTAGTGTCTCAATAACCATCGAGTACAAGCAAGGTTAGAGAAAGGTCACTTTACGGTTGCACTGAAGGACGATCTGTTAAAAGATCTTCATGGGTGTCTCTTTTCAATCTCACCTGACTCCTTCATCCCCAGCTTCAGTGGATTTGGCTTAAGGTATGGCATTGTTTGGTTCTCTCCGGATAACGAACAAAGCTGTATCTGGCTGAAACAGAAATTGGTTTTATTGTCGAACCATATAGCCTTCATCAGAATAAGATATTTCTGTACATTCCTTGGAATTCCAAGGAATCTTTGCGGAGTTCTGACGTTTTGATGAGGCTAGATTTTCACAATACTGGTTCGCGGGCAGTTTGCTGAGAAATTCTGAGAACCAAGTCAATTACAGAGAAAATACAGCAGTATTTTTGCAGTATCGACGATCAATCTCTGGACATTCTAGCAAGACATGGTTAGAAACTGAACTATGGCTTCCAAAAAGTCACGGCGAAGGTTTATAAACCTAAATCGATTTAAGTCGAATTTGAATGACAATATCCCTTCGGGGGTGTAGTCGTTCTGTTGCCTCAATATCCCTTCGGGGGTGTTGATGCAACCGCTCTGGCTTGCTTGGAATTTCTGAAGGGCCAAATCGAATACAGCGAAAATACAGCGGTATTTTTGCAGTATCGACGACCGATCTTTGGTATTTCTGGTGAAAATTGTTTAAAACTGAAGTATGGCTTCTAAAAAGTCACGGCGAAAGTTTATAAACCTAAATCGGTTTAAGCCGAATTTGAATGACAGTATCTCTTCGGGGGTGCTGTCGTTCCGCTATCTCAATATCCCCTCGGGGGTGTTGATATATCCGTTCATCGCGAAGTGTCTTTAGTCCCTTGGGAATGAAGAATACTTCCGTATTGTCTATGTTCTGTGTGTCGTTTATTTCCTTATCCCTAACGTTACCACTTTACAAATCCTTCCCATCAGGAAATGATGAAAAGACAAATCATGGCAAGGCACAAATCTCCGATCAACATGGGGAACGCGCCACTTGAGCCAGTCGCTACTGATTCCCGATTCCAATCTTGGCATGAGGCAGTCCACTTATACGCCTAAACACTCGCTCTTCTGTCTTGCTTCGGGGTGGCTGGGTTTACCCCTTACGCGGTTGCCAGTCGCTGCACCAAACCTGCCTCATCATGAACAGACCATTCACTCCCTTTTTTGCGCTCGGCCTTTTTCGTTTCAACTAACCAATCACTAGATAGCCGTGCCCGTCGTCTGTTGCTCGGTTCGCCAGATTACCTGTAGCCTACAGGCAATCTGGGTGGTAGGAGCCGAGACTGCGTTCCACTTCTCCACCGATTGACACATCCGCTGAATAAGGGTATCAGGGGTTGTATCCCAGCCACAGACGTCAAGCATTGCTCTTCTTTCGACGACGAACCGAGGACATACGAACAGTATGTATTCGGCAGTTTCGTCTACACCTGGGCAGGCTGGGACCTCCGCGTGCACGAACCTGTGGAGGTCCTGTCGGAAACAGCCAAGGCCTGAGAGGAATTGTGTCAGGTGGAAGTGAACTTCCCCATGGGGTCTTCCCACCCAGCTCGATATGCTAAGTATCAGCCGGTGGGTCCACCTACCTTTCGAGGAGTTGTCCCACTCACGCTGCCATCTGGCGACCGAGGTCACCCTGGTGCGCTCGCGGGCTCCTCTATTTCCACGTAGCTCGAAACGTGCCGTGGTCGGCAGGGATGTTGTACGGGTCTGATAGGAGGGCGACATCTGTGCTCGACTCCGAGACCGACTGCCACAGCAGCTGTTGGGCTGCTGCACAATGGTTAAGATTTAGCTGTGTAACGTTCACGGTTTCTTCTTATTTGCCTCACCGAAGGGACACGAAGGTTCACCCATAGCATGGTTATGGGCTTGCTTCTTAGCGGTGCAGATAAGGCATTTATGCGCCTTAGTGCAGCCACGCTCCTTATGCCCCTCCTCGACAGCGACGACATAGTTTGCCCCTGTCTATGTCCTTAGGTTCGTAGGATTTATGGCTGGACTCAAGGCGCCGATAGCACCTATCCACTGAAGGCGGCTGGGGTATGCTAATTGGGCATACCGACCAGCCGATTTTCAGTTTACCTTTCACGGTAACCTTTTTGGCATCCGCCTTCAGTAGCCTGAGGTAGGCTACTTGGGTGCCAGAGGGTCTCCCTCCCAAACGCACAGAGGCCCGCTCGATTGTTACGTCGCATTGCTCCTTGACGGCTGCGACGACATCGTCTGCGGTAATGAACTCGTCCAGATGCTTGCACTGGAGAGTCATTTCCGCCCTTAACGACCTGATCTGGGCGACTTCATCCAGGACCTCTTGGGCCAAGGCCTTATACACTGCACTAGATTGTGCGCCTCGCTTCAGCACCAGAAGCATTTCTCCTGTGTTGGGGCGTCTCACGCTGCGCACGTCTTGCCCGAGGGCCGAGAGGCTTTCGGCCGCCTTCATCGACTTTAGGACGTCGGCATATTTGTCCTTATCGGTTTTTAGCCACAAGGCCTCGCCTCTGTCCTTGGTCTTCTTCGCGGGCCGCGGTGCATCCGGTGTCGGTGCCGGCTTCTTCTTGGTGACCAGCGTCCAGGGGTTTCTGCCCCGGTGGCACCGAGTTGCTGGTACCTTCTCTCTGCCCAGAGGGGTCATTCTTGCCCCAGTTTACCTCGACCAAACGGTGTTTGGCCGTAATGGTTACACGCCGTGTGGTGTTGGTTTTTTCACTCTCGCCTGGTGACTTCCTTGGGCGCTTCGCGTTCGACGCCATCTTGCGCTTGCCCTTGCCTTTGCCCTTCGGGGAACTCAGCCGCCGCTTCAAGCGCATTGGTAGGGCTATTTTCTATCACTGGTGCTGTCGGATACAGCCCCCGTCGCTCCACTACTCTCCCCACTGGGGGGAGACCTCACCAAACCACCTGTAGCAAAGGGGTTCGGCACCTCTGTTTGTTTATTATTTTTATTTTTATTCACTTCACACATTAATCCCACGAGTAGCGCGAGAAAGAAAAGACCGCCAGGCCAGAGCTCCGCAGTAACGTGGTAAGGGACGCTTACTGTGAGGGTTGTCCAGTTACCCCATAGGCTCCGTTAACGATCGAGCATCTTTTTCACCCCCTCGATCACTCTTCTTCGGCACGGGTCGCTTCACGCCTTGGAATTGGGGTTTTGACCTATTTTGCTTTACGTGGTGAACGCGGTCCAGATCATCACAACCATCCTCCTTTACCAGGGCTTTGGACCTGTAACTCTGGTTCTCAATAGTACCTTATGCCTACGGGGTTAGCCTGTTGAGGATAATCCTCTCAAGCAATTTGCAAGTCGTGTCGATCAGACAGATTGGTCTGTATGCCGATGGGTCGCCTGGCGGCTTCCCGGGCTTCGACAACAGCACCAATTTCTGCCTTTTCCATCTATCGGGGAAATGGCACTCGTCAAGGCATCTCTGCATAGCTAGCCTGAACATGCTCGGGTTCGCTATGATCGCTGCCTTGAGAGCGTTGGTTGGAACTCCATCCGGCCCTGGAGCTTTGTTCATTGCTAGGGATTTAGCCACTGCGAGTAGTTCTTCATTCGTCACTGGAGCCACCATTTCGGCCGTGCCCGCACTGTCTCGTAGTGCAGGTGGCCAGGGGCTTGTGGCTCGAGACGGGAAGAGTACTTCGATAATTGTCGCCAACCGGTCCGGAGACCGTTCTGGGGGTGAAGAGCCCCCTTTGGTCTTGGCCAGGCGTCACCTCACGGATTCGCGTTGGCACTCTCACACAGGTTGTCGAAACACGCTCTCTTGCTGCTTTTAATGGCCTTGTTAAGGGCCAATTTCGCAGCTCGAAACACTTCACGGCGGTTATCTCTTGCATCCTCGGTGCGAGCTCTTTGCATCCTACGTCTAGCTCCGAGGCAGGCTGATCGTAGAGCTGCAATCTCGGAACTCCACCAGCATACCGGGCATCTGCCGTTTCTTGGCAGGGTTTTTCTCGGCATAGTGGCGTCGCACGCGCGTGATAGAACAGCTACCAGCGCATCCCCGCTTAGACTGTCGGTGTTGGCCTCGAGTCCCAGGGTTGCGGTGAAAGCTTCGCTGTCGAAGTGACTGGACTTCCACCCGCGTATCTGACAGGGATCTCCCGCCCTCGGATGCTGCACACCATAGTTGATCCTAAAGCGGATTGCCTTCGTCTACCCTCCATTCCATGCCTGGAACCAGACTCACGCAACGCACATCTTGCCCAAGGGCCGAGAGGCTTTCGGCCGCCTTCATCGACTTTAGGACGTCGGCGTATTTGTCCTTGTCGGTTTTTAACCACAAGGCCTCGCCTTTTTCCTTGGCCTTCTTCGCGGACCGCGGTACCTCCGGTGTCGGTGCCGGCTTCTTCTTGGTGACCAGCGTGCAGGGGTTTACGCCCCCTTGCCCCGGTTGCGCCGGGTTGCTTCGCGTTCGACGCCGTCTTGCGACTGCCCGTGCCTTTGCCCTTCGGGGTACCTATGTCGACCTTCTCTCTTCCCTCTTGGAGGCCACTGTTTGGGTTTCTCTGTCGGACGTCTCCCGACATTCCACCCTCTTGGCGTAAGCCTACTGTTCCTGTCTTGCGACACGAACAGCTTTCCGGAGCACCAGGAGGCTCTGCTTCAGCTCCTTGCTTATATTTTGCTTTGCGCTAGTGAACTCGATTATTGAATCGAGCTGCTCCAACACTTTGCGTATCGCGGATAGTGGCCCGTCCAGTGTGTTGGTAGGGCTATTTCCTAACACTGCTGGGGGGTCACTGGTGCTATCAGATGCAGCACTCGTCGCTCCACTACTCTCTTCACGTGGGGGAGACCTCGCCAAACCACCTCTAGCAAAGGGGTTTGGCAGCTCCGTTTGTTTATTTGTTTTGTTTTTGTTCATCTCCATATAAGTACCCACGAGTTGCGCGAGAATAAATGTCCGCCACGCCAGAGCTCCGCAGTAACGTGGTAAGGGACACTTTCTGTGGGGGTTGCCCAGGTACCCTACAGGCATAGACGGAGTTAAATGTCTGTGTGTGTATGTGTTGTCATGTCATGCATAATAATAAAATGTAATATATGCATTTGAAAGCTTTTAATGAATATAAACAACGCCTAGGCCTAGGAGGGTATCTGTAAATAAAGACTTAAGTCCCTCAAAAGAGATACATGGTACTGCTAACCATGCGGTTATGAAGGAAAAGTACTCTGAAATATTGCTTACCATTATTAACTATATCCATTCAAAAAAGATCCTGAAAATCTGACAATGTGGACTGATGCGCAACTCTATAAAACTAGAAAATCCATTCCATGAATTTTCGTTTATCCTAAATATTTGTTATCAAAAATGCTATATATCGCTTGTTCCGTCCGCATCGTCACCAACATATCAACCCAGCGCGAGTCATCAGCATCAAAAACAATATAAACAAATTACGAAAAATGTCAAATGACATGTAAATATGAAACATCACACAACCGCACGACACGAAACGAACTACGCAACCCTGTTCAACATAAAAAACTTGAAAATGAATTACACTCACACACTTGTACACACAAACTGACAGCACACCTCGCACACTGATCATAAACAATAACAAAACATAAAAATTTGACGAAACGATGTAGGTTTTTTTACTGGCCTTCTGCTGGTTTTTCCTACCATTAAAACAGATCACAATCACAGCTTACAGTGTTCGGTTGCCTTTTTTATCTCTCCACGAGTGCAGTGAAAGAAAGTGCCTTGCTTTCTGATTTATTCGGTCATTTGATCACCATTTCTGCCTGGAACTGCTGCTATTACGACGGATTATTGCCACTGACCTTCACAGCTCACCGCTAGGGACTCTACTTGGGACACGGACAACGCTACTACGAACGTACATGATCCTTCGAACCGGATTACAGAAACGGAAAGCTGTTGCTGGAGGAATTTCGAATCCATCTTGCAGTTTTTGTGAAGGACATCGGACGGCATTTTTGATCGTGAGTAGCAGTTGTCGCCATCGCGGATTGTGTTGTCTTCGAACATCGTTGGATTGCGGAAGGCATTTCGATCATCGAGCGCATCTTTAGCGTACTGAGTGTTGGCTGGGAGAACGTAAGCAAAAGGTCACGTAAGCGGTTTTCGATATTTTGACTAACCCAAGTGCATATATATACGCGATTTAACCCTTGCGCTTAAAACATCGGCCATCTAGAAAAGTTAGTGCATCTGCCATCGCAATTAGTCGGGTGAAATTAAAGTGCTGATTTGGTGATTCTCGCAGTTTGTTTTATTGTTATTTTTTGCACCCCTCCCAAGTCACGATGGGGAAGGAGAGTGAATTCAAAAATCATTTCGCGATTTACAGGTAATCGCGTGATTTTCTTGCAAGACTTCGTGCTTTTAAGGATGCATTCGATCCTGAAATACAAGTTGAGCAGGCACTAGCTAGAATTGAGGCACTAGATGGTACGTATGAGCGGTTTCGCGAGTGCTCTTGTATATTGGAGGTACTGGCGGATGGAAAACCCATGGACGGTTTGAATATTGAGGAAGATATGGCGGCCTTTGAAGATGACTATTTCATGCTTAAGGCATTTCTTGCTTCTGTATCCACTAAGCGTAAGGTCCAATCCGTTCAGCAACCGCAACTACAGTCAACCCGCGCGTTCAAGTTGCCGGAAATCAAGCTTCCTGAGTTTAACGGGAACATCTTAGAATGGTTTTCCTTCTACGACACATTCGAATCGTTGGTGCATAATAATCGGGAACTATCGGATGTGCAGAAATTTTATTATTTAAAATCAACGTTGCGCGGTGAGCCATTGAAGCGAATGGAAAAAATCTCGGTGACTGGTGATAATTATTCGGTGGCGTTGAAGGTGATTACTGATCGATATCAGAATACGAACATTCTAATCCGGAATCACATCGAGGCACTTTTCAAGGTGGATAAAGTGAAGAAGCGATGTCCCAGAGCACTGACGAGCGGAAATGACTCTCCAGTGCAAGCATCTGGACGAGTTCATTACCGCAGACGATGTCGTCGCAGCCGTCAAGGAGCAATGCGACGTAACAATCGAGCGGGCCTCTGTGCGTTTGGGAGGGAGACCCTCTGGCACCCAAGTAGCCTACCTCAGGCTACTGAAGGCGGATGCCAAAAAGGTTACCGTGAAAGGTAAACTGAAAATCGGCTGGTCGGTATGCCCAATTAGCATACCCCAGCCGCCTTCAGTGGATAGGTGCTATCGGCGCCTTGAGTCCGGCCATAAATCCTACGAACCTAAGGACATAGACAGGGGCAAACTATGTCGTCGCTGTGGCGAGGAGGGGCATAAGGAGCGTGGCTGCACTAAGGCGCATAAATGCCTTATCTGCACCGCTAAGAAGCAAGCCTATAACCATGCTATGGGTGAACCTTCGTGTCCCTTCGGTGAGGCAAATAAGAAGAAGCCGTGAACGTTACACAGCTAAATCTTAACCATTGTGCAGCAGCCCAACAGCTGCTGTGGCAGTCGGTCTCGGAGTCGAGCACAGATGTCGCCCTCCTATCAGACCCGTACAACATCCCTGCCGACCACGGCAATTGGGTGTCGGACGGGCCTGGGATGGTGGCAATCTGTACAACGGGACGGTTTCCGGTTCAAGATGTAATACACTCCTCCGCCGAGGGTGAGGCGATTACCAAGATCAATGGGGTGTTCTATTGCAGCTGCTACGCCCCACCAAGGTGGCCAATAGAACAGTTCAAGCAGATGATCGACAGGCTCTCGTCGGACCTAGTGGGCCGGAAACCGGTAGTCATAGCGGGAGACTTTAACGCTTGGGCAGTGGAGTGGGGCAGCCGCTGTACAAATAGCAGGGGTCAAGCGCTAATGGAGGCGCTTGCGAAACTCGATACTGTGCTAGCTAATAATGGCTCCGCTAGTACATTCCGTAGAAACGGAGTGGAGGCGCGGATTGACGTAACATTTGCCATCCCGAGTCTGGCTCCAGGTATGGAATGGAGGGTAGACGAAGGCTACACCCATAGCAAACATTTAGCAATCCGCTTTAGGATCAACTATGGTGTGCAGCATCCGAGGGCGGGAGATCCCTGTCAGGTACGCGGGTGGAAGTCCAATCACTTCGACAGCGAAGCTTTCACCGCGGCCCTGGGACTGGAGGCCAACACCGACAGTCCAAGTGGGGATTTGCTGGTAGCTGTTCCATCACGCGCGTGCGACGCCACTATGCCGAGAAAAACCCTGCCAAGAAACGGCGGATGCCCGGTATACTGGTGGAGTTCCGAGATTGCAGCTCTACGGTCAGCCTGCCTCAGAGCTAGACGTAGGATGCAAAGAGCTCGCACCGAGGATGCAAGAGAGAACCGCCGTGAAGTGTTTCGAGCTGCGAAATTGGCCCTTAACAAGGCCATTAAAAGCAGCAAGAGAGCGTGTTTCGACAAACTGTGTGAGAGTGCCAACGCGAATTCGTGGGGTGACGCCTACAGGATTGTGATGGCCAAGACCAAAGGGGGCTCCTCACCCCCAGAACGGTCTCCGGACCGGTTGGCAACGATTATCGAAGTACTCTTCCCGTCTCGAGCCACAAGCCCCTGGCCACCTGCACTACGAGACAGTGCGGGCACGGCCGAAATGGTGGCTCCAGTGACGAATGAAGAACTACTCGCAGTGGCTAAATCCCTAGCAATGAACAAAGCTCCAGAGCCGGATGGAGTTCCAACCAATGCTCTCAAGGCAGCGATCATAGCGAACCCGAGCATGTTCAGGCTAGCTATGCAGAGATGCCTTGACGAGTGCCGTTTCCTCAATAGATGGAAAAGGCAGAAATTGGTGCTGTTGCCGAAGCCCGGGAAGTCGCTAAGCGACCCATTGGCGTACAGACCAATCTGTCTGATCGACACGACTGGCAAACTGCTTGAGAGGATTATCCTCAACAGGCTAACCCCGTACGCGGAAGGTACGGACGGTCTGTCAAGCAACCAGTTTGGCTTTGATAGAGTTTCTTCGGGACTATATAATGGAGCTTGAGGTTCTGCATATTGATTGGGCTACACTAGATAGCAGAATTCTTCCTCAAACTTCCACTTCTGCGACCACCTCAAGCCCCAAGGAGTTGTGCCCAGTTTGTGGTAAGGCTCACCGGCTTTACTATTGCGATCAATTCAAACACCTTCCGCTAGCCCAACGATTATCGATTGTATCCAATACAGGACTCTGTGTCAACTGCCTTTTCGGGAAGCACTCGTTTGCCAGTTGCAAATACGGAGCATGTAGAGAATGCGGCGCGAAACATCATACACTGCTGCATAATTCGGCTACAGATATGCCATCATCTTCCAGTACTGGACCTGTAACTTCAAACGTCGTCGCTCATTGTAGTTCACAATTCGAAAGCCATTCGTCCATAATCTCTCAGTCGCTCCCGAGTCACACAGCTAACATACACTCGGCAACATCTCGATTCGATCATTCCATCGCAAGTCAAGTCTTCCTAGCTACTGCTATCGTCAAGGTCTTCGGTTCCAAGGGAAATTCGTTCCTGGCTCGTGTTTTGATTGACAGCGCTTCGCAACCGAATCTCATGACGGAAAGATTTCATCGACTTCTGAATGCACGCAAGACACCAGACAACACAGAGATTTTTGGTATTGGAGGCGATGTTGTTGCTGTAGCAAGTTGTTCTACAGTTGCTACTGTTGCATCTCGATTCAATAACTTCCGTGTTCCGCTTGAGTTTATTGTAATGGAGAAGGTGACCAACGATTTGCCGACGTGGACTGTCAATTCCAGCGATTGGATAATTCCAGAAAATATTCGTCTCGCCTACCCTTCCTTCGCTACGAAGGGTCCAATCGATATTGTTATTGGTGCCCAGGTGTTTTTTGAGCTCATTCGAAACGGGCACGTGAAGATCGCTGACGACAAGCCGCTACTGCAGAATTCGGTCTTTGGCTGGCTGGTATCTGGCCTACATCTTGGTGGTAATACTGGAGTACAAACTCGATCCCATTGTTGTCGATCCCACCTGTCTACCTACCGAGATCTAGAGCAACGCGTTAGCCGATTCTGGGAACTCGAAACATGCCAGTTGAATTCCATTTGGTCCACTGAAGAAACGCTATGTGAAAAAAAATATATCTACCACCCGCAGAGATCCAACCGGACGCTATGTCGTTTCACTATCCAAGAAAACTGAACCCGGCGGTCAACTAGGGCATTCGTTATCTATTGCCACACGTCGGTTTTACTGTCTCGAACGGCGTTTCGACCACAACCCGGACCTTCGAAGCGAATATTCGCAATTCATGGCCGAGTGCCGTCATGCTGTTTTCAAACCAGACACTACGACCACGAAGCTACGAGTGGTTTTTGACGGTTCCTGCAAAACCACTTCGGGTTTCAGTCTCAATGATTTTTTTTAATTCATTTCGTTTATTTGATAGGCACAAATGCGTTAGCTTGGCGGTGCCGAATTCTTTTGTTTTTACATTTTGAATATTTTAAAACTAGGAGGTTACAATGTTGAAATATTTTTTTTATAAAAGAGAAAAAATTTACAGCTATCTTAAGACTAGAAATTTTTTTTTTTTTTTTTATGAAAAATTTTAAAACAAGGAATTCAATAGTAATAGTTTTTTAGGAAATATTTACAGTTATCTTAAAACTAACAATATAGTTTGGTACACAAAAGGGAAAACAAATATTTATGAAAAATTTCACAGATGTTTTAAAACTAGGGATACAATTCTATTTACAAGATGGGGGACAATAGTTTTAACAAAGAGTAGAAATTACAACTATCTTAAAACTAGGAATACGGAATACAAATTTGATTTTTTATCGGATACTTATGCTTGGTCATTTCCAAAATCGGTGTAGAAGTAGTTGTATCAAGGACAGGGGAGAGAAGGCGTAGATGGTGACCGGTAGAGAAGAGCAAAACTTGCAACTTTCGAGCAAACGGGAGATCAGCGAAACAAATTTGCGCCTTAGTCTAGTAGGTCGGATTGGCGGATGGTATTCTTCGGACCCGCGGGGAATCCTTCAAAGGGAATCCTTCGGACCTCGAGTCGCTCTCGCTTCAGATTCCGTAGTGATAAGGGCGACGGCGGTTACATAGTGGCAGTCTGAAGCTTATCGGTTCCACACGGCAAGAGGAAACTTCTAAAAACAAGAAATAAAAATATAGGGGCTAAATTGGGATATTTATCGTTTTTATGAAAGTATAAATAAGGGACATATAGGGGAAATCACGATTTGCCAGCATATCTCGGACTGGGACATTGGGTGGTCTACCTCGGGCCCGAAGGGAATCCTTGAACTGAGACCTGGCGTCCAAATACCCGGCGCATACCCAGACAACGTGCTCGATGTCATGATAGCCCTCGTCACAAGCGCACAGACTACTCTCCGCAAGCCCAATACGCCGCAAATGTGCATCTAAGGTGTAGTGGTTGGACATAAGTCGGGACATTACACGAATAAAATCCCGTCCCACATCCATCCCCCTGAACCAAGGCTTCGTTGATACCTTTGGGATAATCGAATGTAGCCATCGTCCAAGTTCACCATTGCTCCACGAGGTTTGCCAACTGTTGAGTGTCCTCTGACGACAAATACTAAAAAAATCGTTGAAGCAGATTGGTCTTTCGTATATGTCACCATTTAATGCGCCCACCTTTGCTAATGAGTCGGCCTTTTCATTGCCCGGGATAGAACAATGAGAGGGGACCCAAACAAAGGTAATCTGATAAGATTTTTCAGATAACGTACACAAGGACTCCTGTATCTTCCCCAGAAAATACGGGAATTGCTTTTTAGGCTTCACCGCACGAAGAGCCTCGATAGAGCTGAGGCTGTCCGAAATGATGAAGTAGTGATCTGTGGGCAGAGTGTCGATGATCCCAAGGGTGTACTGAATTGCAGCTAACTCTGCTACGTAAACTGAAGCAGGATCATTGAGCTTGAATGAAGCGGTGATAGTATTGTTGAAGATACCGAAGCCAGTGGACCCATCGAGATTTGATCCGTCAGTGTAGAACATTTTGTCACAGTCGACTTCTCGGAATTTATTATAAAACATATTGGGGATCACTTGAGGGCGTATATGGTCCGGGATTCCACGAATCTCTTCCTTCATGGATGTGTCGAAGAATACAGTAGAATCAGAAGTATCTAGGAAACGAACACGGTTGGGAGTATACGTAGAAGGATTAATGCTGTGTGCCATGTAGTCGAAGTACAAGGACATAAATCGGGTTTGAGAATTAAGCTCGACGAGCCTCTCGAAGTTTTCAATCACCAACGGGTTCAGAATGTCGCATCGGATGAGCAATCGATATGAGAGTTCCCAAAATCGATTTTTTAGCGGAAGAATGCCCGCCAGCACTTCGAGACTCATCGTATGGGTCGAATGCATGCAACCCAAGGCAATGCGCAAGCAACGATACTGGATTCTCTCCAGTTTGATGAAGTGTATGTTCGCAGCGGAGCGGAAACAGAAACACCCGTACTCCATCACCGACAATATCGTTGTTTGGTACAACCTGATCAGGTGTCCTGGGTGAGCACCCCACCATGTTCCAGTTATTGTTCGGAGAAAATTGATCCTTTGTTGTCATTTCTGTTTCAGATACCTAATGTGACATCCCCAGGTACCTTTAGAGTCGAACCAGACCCCGAGATATTTAAATGTGAAAACCTGGTTGATCGTTGCACCCATTAATAAAAGCTGGAGTTGCGCCGGCTCACGCTTCCTAGAAAAAACAACCAACTCAGTTTTCTCCGTAGAGAACTCAATACCCAGCTGAAGAGCCCAAGCAGACAAATTGTCCAAGGTATTTTGTAATGGTCCTTGCAAGTCGGCAGCTTTGGGCCCTGTAACAGAGACCACCCCGTCGTCTGCAAGTTGCCTTAGCGTGCATGAATTGGCAAGACAATCGTCAATGTCATTCACGTAAAAATTGTAGAGTAGGGGACTTAGACATGAGCCCTGGGGAAGACCCATGTAGCTAAATCGCGATGTTGTTAAATCGCCATGCGAAAAGTGCATGTGCTTTTCAGACAACAGGTTTAGCAAAAAGTTATTTAAAATTGGTGAAAGACCATGCTGGTGCAGCTTATCTGACAGAATGTTGATAGAAACTGAGTCAAAAGCCCCCTTAATATCCAAGAAGACTGATGCCATCTGCTCTTTGTTAGCATAGGCCATTTGGATTTCTGTAGAAAGCAACGCAAGGCAATCGTTCATCCCTTTGCCTTTGCGGAAGCCAAATTGTGTATCTGACAGTAAGCCATTTGCTTCAACCCAATTGTCGAGGCGAAACAAGATCATTTTCTCGAACAACTTCCGAATACAGGACAGCATTGCAATCGGCCGATACGAGTTGTGGTCGGAGGCTGGTTTTCCTGGTTTTTGAATGGCGATGACCTTCACTTGCCTCCAGTCATGAGGGACAATGTTACCCTCAAGAAACTTGTTAAATAAGTTCAGCAAGCGCCTTTTTGCAGTGTCAGGCAGATTCTTCAGCAAGTTGAATTTGATTCTGTCTAACCCTGGGGCGTTATTGTTGCATGACAAGAGAGCAAGTGAAAACTCCACCATCGAAAACGGTGTTTCGTTCGCGGTATCGGGAGGAGACGCGGCGCGGCACGTTTTCTGTACCGGGACAGAGTCCGGACAGATCTTCTTGGCGAAAGCGAATATCCAACGGTTTGAATATTCCACGTTCTCGTTGGTACTATTACGGTTACGCATACGTCGAGCCGTACCCCAAAGAGTGCTCATCGCTGTTTCTCTCGTTAACCCGTCGACGAACCGGCGCCAATAACTGCGTTTTTTGGCTTTCATTAAACTCTTCATTCGCCTTTCTAGCAACGCGTACTGTTGATAGCTAGCGGGTAACCCGTCTTCCCCGAAGGCCTTATATGCAGTGGACTTCTCCGCGTACAGCTCTGAGCACTCTTTATCCCACCACAGTGTGGGAGACCGTCCATGGGTATTCGCGCTGGGTACTGGTTTAGTCTGAGCTTGATTCGCACTGTCGAGAATCAAGCCAGCCAAAAACCTGTTCTCTTCCTCCGGAGGAAGTTCTTGAGTGGATTCGATTTTAACGGATATCGCGGTCGCGTAACTCTTCCAATCAATGTTCCGTGTGAGGTCATACGAGGAATTGATTGTTTTCGATGGTCTTGAACCGTTAGCAATTGAAATCACGATAGGCAAATGATCGCTACCGTGGGGATCAGGGATCACCTTCCACATGCAATCTAACTGTAGCGATGTCGAGCAAAGCGATAAATCCAACGCGCTTGCGCGTGCTGGTGGTGTAGGAAACCGCGTCATTTCTCCCGTGTTTAAGATGGTCATGTTGAAATTGTCGCAAAGATCTTGGATTAATGTTGATCTATTATCATCATGAAGACAACCCCATACCGTACCGTGCGAGTTAAAGTCTCCCAGAACTAGCCGCGGTGCCGGTAAGGATTCCGTGATATTACAAAGCGTTCGGTGCCCTACCGAGGCTCTAGGAGGAATGTAGATGGAAGCAATGCAAAGGTCTTTACCTTTGATTAAAACTTGACAAGCGATAATTTCAATGCCTGGTGTTCAAGGGAGGTTAATTCGGTTGAAAGAATAGCATTTTTTGATCCCCAAAAGTACTCCTCCATAGGGGTTTTCTCGATCCAGACGAATTATATTAAAGTTGTGGAAGTTGAGATTTATATCGGAAGTTAACCAAGTTTCACATAATGCGAAAGCATCACATTTTAAACTATTTAGTAAAAATTTAAAGGAATCGATTTTCGGGAGGATACTTCTGCTGTTCCACTGTAGAACAGTGATCGAATCGGTGACCTCGTTCGATGACTTAGCCATCGAAGGATACGATCGCTGCAAGGAGGGGCCATTTAGTAGTCAACTGCTTCAAAAATGTTTGCACTATAGGGAGAAAACGTATCAGAAGGCTTTTAAGAGGATCAGTAACATTGAAAGCTGTGAAAATTAAGTCCACTATGTCAGAAAATTTCATTAGTCCGCTACTGGACTGAGTATCTGTTTGAAAAAAGAGGACACTTGGGGTTTTTGGTGTCCCTGGAAGTGGTGGGTACTCCTTGTTAGAATTAATATTTCCAAGTCCTGGAGCAAATTGCTTCGGCTGTAGTGCATCACTTCCGTTGGATTTATTGATTGTAGTTGGCGCACTCTGAGGGGACGACACCTTGGCACCCTTACGAGGCAATTTAGGGGAGGCTAGATTTCTCCTCTTCCTGGATTCCCCTGGGTTAACCAATGATGTTCCCTCTTGTGGGTCGTCAGATTCTTGCTCAACGCCAGCCAAAAGAGCAAAGGAATTTTCGGAAAGGACAGATGGCGAAGCATTCTTTAGCATTTCTGCATAAGAGTGCCTCGAGCGATCCTTAAGGGAGCGCTTAATTTTATCCCCGCGCTGCTTGTACGCCGGGCATGACTTAAGAGCATGCGGAGGGCCCCCGCAGTAAATACACTTCTCAGTTTCTCCACCGCAAGCGTCATCCTCATGCTCTCCCTCGCATTTGCCGCACCGTTTTTTATTGCCACAATAAGTGGCTGTGTGGCCCAGTTGCTTGCAATTGCTGCAGTTCATTACCCGCGGTACAAACAGGCGAACGGGTAAGCGAACCCTATCCAGGAGGACATAGTTGGGAAGAGAAGACCCGGAGAAAGTCACCCGAATCGAGTCTGACGGAGAATAAGTTGTCTTATCATTTTCTGTTTTTGCGGAATACAATTGCTTGCATTCCAGAATCTTCACCTTTTGAAGTGAAGGGTCCTTAAAGCAGCCAACCCCGTACTTCAACAGGTCTTCGCACTTTAGACCCGGTTCGGCGACTATTCCATCGATCTCCACTGCCCTACATGGCACATACACTCTGAATTGTTTCGTAAAACGTTCGCTGCGAGCAATCTGGTTTGCCTGATCGAGGTCATTTACTATAACGCGTATCTTATTAGCTCGAACACGTGTTATCTGAGCTACGGCCGGGTAGTTAGCAGTCAGCTCCCGTGATATTTCTAGAATATTGGGCGATTTCGTGTTGGGCCGGAAATACACCACCCAGGGTCCATTTGAACTGGCTGGGTATGTTTTAATACGAGGAGGACTGGGGAATCAGGGGAGGGAGTAATATCGGGTTTATCCGGTAAATCCATGGGAATATCATTCCCATCCAATGTTCCTTTGCCCTCGGCCATTTAGGCACGAGGATAGCACGTGGTGTAAACGAGAGATGAAACTTGTATTCAGGGGAAAGGGAAAAGTAGACCGATCGGGGAAAGGGAAACGAAAGAAAGAAAAATAATACTTAGCTTATATAGCGGCGTGTCCGGCAATTCTGGTATTCACTTCACCGGCCTGGGCACCGGCGAACAAAGACTGCCTCAAACAATAGTTGACCTTCACTGACAATATATATTCTTGTTCACTCTATGCACAGCACCAGAAAACGAACTGCTTCGATCGAGAGCTCGGAGAGTTATGAGTCTCAATGATTTGTTACTGAAAGGTCCCATCGTTCAAGACGATATAATTTTCACAATTCTTCGCTTCCGTGCAAAAGCTGTAGTAGTAACAGCTGACATAGCGAAGATGTATCGCCAGGTCTGGGTAGCAGAAGAAGACCAACCACTGCAGAGAATGTTATGGCGAAACTCACCTTCGGAACCGCTTCGTACATACGAACTTACTACCATCACATACGGTACAACGACCGCTCCGTACCTAGCGACACGCTGTCTACAACAATTAGCAAACGACGAAGCAGTTTATTTCCCGCTTGCTGCTCCCGTAATCAAGAAAGGATTCTACGTTGATGATTTGCTGTTTGGTTTCGATTCACTGGAGGAAGCAACAGCAGCATCTAATGAAACGTCGCAGATGTTGGCGTCAGCAGGTTTCGTTCTTCGTAAATGGTCTTCGAATCACTCAGAGATCCTCGCACAATTTCCCGATGACTATCGAGAGAAGTCAGCGATCTTAGAATTAGATCGCTCTGCGCCAGTAAAGGCACTCGGCTTACTGTGGAAGCCAGAGTCCGACGAGTTTCTCTTCAAGATTCCGGAGTGGCCTGAGCGACCAACATCGACCAAGCAAATTATTCTATCACACGTGTGCAGCTTATTCGATCCGCTGGGACTCATAGGTCCAGTAGTAGTTCTCGCTAAGATGCTTATCCAGACACTTTGGCATCGTAACATTGGATGGGATGATCTGATACCACACGATCTTCACGATAAATGGACTGAGATTGCTCGTCAGCTTCCCCTTCTCAAAGATCTCACGATTCCTCGTTTTCTACTCACTAATAATGTTGCATCCCTTCAATTACATGGTTTCGCTGACGCATCGCAGCGTGCCTATGGCGCTTGCATCTACTTCAGTTCTGTTTCCAGCTCCGGTACTATAACGTCGCGCTTGATGGCTGCTAAGTCTCGAATTGCCCCCTTGGAAAAACGTCGGCCCACGCTTGCGCGATTAGAGTTATGCGCAGCGCTGCTTCTGGCGAATCTGCAGAGAAAGGTCGTGAGGTTCATTGTCCGATCTACCTATGGTCTGATTCTACGATCACACTCCACTGGATTTCTGGTCAGCCTTCGTCATGGAACAGCTTTGTAGCGAACCGTATTGCGGAGATCCAACAACTTACTGAATCTGCAACTTGGCTTCACATTTCCACCGCAGACAATCCTGCTGACTGCATTTTACGTGGTGTTTTACCGGCATCCATTGTCGGAAATTTGTTGTGGTGGCATGGCCCTCAATGGTTTCTCGAATCTCATCACATGTGGCCGGAAACAGTAAATTCATGGAGATCCAACATTCCTTCGGATACAGAACTTGAACGTCAAAAGATATCAGTAATATCAGCCAATTGTATAACACCTGTTGACAAATTTGACGAAACGATGTAGGTTTTTTTTACTGGCCTTCTGCTGGTTTTTCCTACCATTAAAACAGATCACAATCACAGCTTACAGTGTTCGGTTGCCTTTTTTATCTCTCCATGAGTGCAGTGAAAGAAAGTGCCTTGCTTGCTGATTTATTCGGTCATTTGATCACCATTTCTGCCTGGAACTGCTGCTATTACGACGGATTATTGCCACTGACCTTCACAGCTCACCGCTAGGGACTCTACTTGGGACACGGACAACGCTACTACGAGCGTACATCGCTCATTACATAAGTTATACATATTTTATTTTTCATTTGTTTTTCGTCGTTTCGTTCTGTTTGTCATTTCTCTTCTGCCTATTTGCATTTATCAATCGCGTTTCCTTGTGTGCATGTTTAAATCCCTGTCCTATAGCATGTTTTGAAATATATTTGATTACGCCAATGACAAATATGCCGGTATCTGAGGGATTGCTTCACCGATTTCGGTGATCGAAAGGATCAGCGTTTCGATGCACTAAGTGACCCACGTGTTGCCTAATAGCACGTGCCCGTGAATTCGTCCTGAGTCCAGCTAATTTCAAGCTTGCACTTATCTCGTGTTGTGGCAGTCCGGTCTTAGCGGTCTCACCAAAGTTGTGGAAACACTTATATGCTGGATACCTGACTGCACTTGGGTGCATATACTTCCAACTCACGACCTTGACAAGGTCGTTTTTTCCTCTTTCGGTAGAGAAACTCGGAATAAAAAAACAGGCTTTGTTGTGGACGACGTATCGGTTTGAAAATTCAGTTTTAACTGTCGTCTTTATTTCAATCATATCCCTGTATCGAGTCTTCGGGTACTCACTAACACTATTAAGTTAACGGTGAGTTCATTTTATGACAATTATATATATATATATATATATATATATATATATATATATATATATATATATATATATATATATATATATATATATATATATATATATATATATATATATATATATATATATATATATATATATATATATATATATATATATATATATATATATATATATATATATATATATATACATATATATATATATATATATATATATATATATATATATATATATATATATATATATATATATATATATATATATATATATATATATATATATATATATATATATATACATATATATATATATATATATATATATATATATAGGGAGCACTGGTGGTCGCAGTAGATAAGAAATTGAGTTCATTTCATGACATTAGGTTAAGCAAATTTGAATATTAATGTTCTACAATTTGAATTCTAGTTAGTATTAATCATTCCGACCACCTTGGAATATTTAAGATATTTCATAACTATGTACAGCTATTTACAAATTTTTATAATGCTCTTTTTGTTGAACTGCAGCATGTGACTGCATAAATCCATTTTGCCGGCAGAGGTTCGATTAAAATCCAGAGTATCGAACTAGCCTTGCAGTTGGCACGATGCAGTTTTGTGAGCATTGTAGAATAGTGGTGATCCTTTAATTTATTCCAATACACCTCGAGCGACATTGCTCTACTTGTCCTTTTGAAGTTGGTGAACCGGTATATCAGGATCATTTGATAGAGGAAGTAGAGCTATTTTAGAGACGGGACGAACGACGTTTTCTGCAGATTGCGTTTTGAGCGTTACGACGCGTGTAATTCCATCATCTCCTGGGTGAATCGTGACGATTTTGGCAAGCGGCCACTGTGACGGTGGCAAGTTTTCAACCTTCAGAATAACAACTCTTCCAGGCTGAATGTCGACTGGTGGGTTGCATCCCTTAGAGGCTCTTGTCTGAAGTTGTTGACTATACTCCGGATACCATCGCGATCAAATTCGTTGAAAGTGTTTTTGGGTTTGTTGCCAATGTGATAAGCGATTATCTGGTATGTTTTTGTAACAGGGCTCGGGAACAGATTGGAAACTGGATCCAATAAGGAAGTGACCTGGTGTTAAAACTTCAACATCTGCGGGATCTGATGACAATTGTGTCATCGGCCGAAAGTTTAGACACATTTCAACTTGTGCTAGGAGGGTGAGCATATCGTCGTAGAGAAGCGTAACTCTTGCCATTTCCTTCAGAAGGTGGGTTTTGGCAGACTTTACTGCGGCTTCCCACAGCCCGCCAAACTGAGGCGCTCTGGGCGGAATAAAACGCCAACGTATTTCGATATTGGCTCACCAACTAAAAATCTGGTTCCGGTCAGTTTCGTCAATTTTCAGCATTCTGTAGATCCGATGCAGCTCATGCGATGCGCCCTTAAAGGCTGTTCCGTTATCCGAATTGAGTTCGATGATTTTTCCCCGCCGTGAAACTAACCGACGCAGTGCTGAGATAAATGCAGCTATCGATAAGTCACTAACTAGCTCGATATGGACAGCTCGTGTAGCGAAACAAATAAAGATAGCAACGTAAACCTTTCGCGGGCCTTGCTTTCGGATAACGGATTTTACATACAATGGTCCGCAATAATCCACCCCACAAACGGAAAAGAGCCGGGTAAGCGAGACTCTGGAAGCTGGTAAGTCGGCGATGCTCTGCTGGACCAGAATTGGTTTAGCTCGGAAGCAAGTGATGCATTTGTGGTAGGTTTTTTTGACTAGGTTACGACCACCAAAGATCCAGAACTTCTGACGAAGCGTAGTTAACATCAACTGTGGCCCTGCATGAAGAAGAGCCTTGTGGCATTGTTTGGCTAATAATGCAGAAAGTGGATGCTTGGCGGAATCTGAAATGTTTGCATTGTGCAGCCTTCCGTCGACACGTAGAACTTCGTTGCGATCAATAATTGGGCTGAGAAATTTCAATGTTGAGGCCTTGCAGACGCGTTGTCTTTCCGCAACATTGACTAGTTCTTCAGGGAAGCTTTCACGTTGTGCTAGGTGGCAAAGTGTGACTTCTGCTTGTTGTAGTTCTTTGGAAGTCAGCATTGCAATCGAACACCCCGTAACTTCTTCTTGATGTACCTTTGACGTAAGGCAGCGAGCGGTGGCTCGATCGGGTAGTTTATTAATAAAGCGTAAACAATATACAACGTTTCGTTTCATCCGCGTGTAGCTGGAGTAACGGGAGAACAGTAGTTCGCAGAAGTTGGTTTCGATAATTGTCACGGCAACGACAGGAACTTTACGGCCTTCCTTTGCTGCTTCAACAGAATATATATATATATATATATATATATATATATATATATATATATATATATATATATATATATATATATATATATATATATATATATATATATATATATATATATATATATATATATATATATATATATATATATATATATATATATATATATATATATATATATATATATATATATATATACAGGGTGTTTGGTTCATGGTTAAGAATCTCTCGGGGGGTGATCGACTGCCATATTTGGAGAAAAAAATTGTTCTGCACATACCATCAAATCTCAACCGTTACAGAGTTATTGAACTTTTAGTGTAAAAAACTTATTTGTCTTAAAATACCTCTAACTTTAAAAGTATACTTTGTATTTTAAATGTTTTAGTTTTATTCGAAAGGTGAGAAAATTTCGAATTAAGTGATGCCCTCACATGTTTCAGCTAATGAGTTTAAGTAGTCTTTTCAAAGTAATTTATTGAAAATTAAACAATTTCAAACGATTTTTCGTTCATTTCTTGAAAATCCTAATAGTTAACCTCATCATTTTAATAATTCAGATTGTAAGTCTTGATGAGCTGCTTAATTTGTTCTTTGACATGATACACTTACCTTTTCTTATTTTCATGATTTTGGGTTATTCAACTTGTATATTTTTATCTCATTTTCACTAGTACCAGCTCTAATTGAAAAATTACGGCACTTATTGTACTTTTTTTTCTTTTTATTCGAAAGCCAGGAAAATTTTACAGTGAAAAATGTATTAATACCTTTTTGGTAAGTGAATTTTGTACAGCCAGTGTAACGGACTTCTAGCTCAGCTACACTGGCTGTAAAAAACACAGCGCAGTGATCTGCTTCGCCAGCCGTTCAACAGGGCACTGAGCGTATCTGGCCAAGTCCGTTCTTTAAATAGTCGATGATGACGTCATTCATAGAAGCGTTGTGCGCTAGGTACACCAATCTGTCGTACAGGGCTTGGGAAGCGCTATCTTCTGTGTGTTAAGGCGCGATATTTTGACAAGGTTGTATATTATTTAATTTTTTAATGCTATGATATCAAAAATCTTTGGGTTTATCTATTGGAATCTATTCTTAGAAGAATTTCGGGGCGATTTGTGCAAAAAAAATGAAAATTTATCGTTAGATGGCTGAACTATATGCGTTTAAAAATGGACTTTTCGTTACATACCATTTTTGTAGAATTTGCAGAGTGCACCCCCATATCGAAAACAAAGACGTAGTCCTACGTCAAAACAAGTGAAGATGACTATATAAAATATGACGAACTCATAGAATTTCCATACCGGCGAGCTCGAATAATCAAATCTGTTGCAACTGATATACAACAACATCCTCCAATTGACCAATCGAGGGTACCCTGCACATCATCCAGCAACAAGAGATTACCTTCCAAGATTGTCGTAAACGCTGCTACTCCCGAAGCCATACACAATGCCCCCTGCTATTTCTCCTGCACTGAGCTACATTTCCTATTCCAGTGGCCTGTGTTTGCAAAAATGTCCGTTCAGCAGCGTCGTGAATTGGTATCTCAACGGAAGCTCTGCTGGATTTGTTTCCGAACCTACCATCAAGCCAGCAGCTCCAAATATTCCTGTCGTACATGCCGCGAAAAGCACCATACACTTCTGCATGTAAGCTCTTCAACCCAGAAAAGCTCCTCCAGCCCAGCTGTAATAGCGCCAACCCAAGAACCTTCTCCGTTAGCCACATCCCCGATCGCTCAGCCGGGCCCCATAAGGGCTGAAGTCAGCGTACCAGCTCTCTCGCATTCCGCAACAGTATTGTTAGAAACCGTTGCAGTTCACGTCGACAATCAAGGCAAAGAGTTTCAAGCCAGGGCCCTATTGGACTCAGAATCAATGTCGAATTTCATGTCGAAAGAATTCGCCAGGTTACTTTCCAACCCCCAGGAAATTATTGATGTTGCTGTCGCTGAAATCGGCCAGTCACAAAGGAAACTAAATCGCATCGTTACTGCCACCGTAAAATCTCGCACAAACCGTTTCTCCACAAAGATGAAATTTCTCCTCATTGATGATCCAACTGCAGATTTGCCGACAATGCCCATTGACCACTGCTTTTGGAACTTGCCAAATGTTCCTCTCGCTGATCCCAAGTTTCATGTTCCTGGCAGAATTGACCTTATCATTGGAGGAGAAACCTATTGGATGTTGCACACTGGTAAAAAGGTCCTGCTTGGCCCCGATCAACTCTTTATGGTCGAAAACCGGTTTGGGTGGACGATGTCTGGTACTGTTATTCCGGAATCTACCTCGCCACCAGTTTGCAGTGTATCGACGCAAATCGATCGCCTTGAAGCTGCTATCCAGAAGTTTTGGGAACTGGAGACCCTGTCCTCCGGTCCTGCCCACTCACCAGAAGAAAAGAGCTTCGAAGAGATATATGCCACTACCACCACTCAAGAATCATCAGGAAGGTACAGTGTCCGCTTACCCAAAAGTGAAAATACAGATGTTGTCCTTGGTGAACCGTGGTCGATCGCCGAACAAAGATTTTTCAGTCTAGAACGTCGTTTAAGCAAAGAACCTGAGGTCTACGACGCTTACCGATGATTTATGAAGGAATATGAGGACCTAGGCCACATGCGGAGGCTTTCTGATCCGATCGACAATGCAGAACTACACTGTTTCCTGCCTCACCCGATCTTTAAATCATCCAGTACAACGACAAAGACGATGGTTGTCTTTGATGCATCGAGCAAGACAACATCCGGATATTCATTAAACGATATATTAAGAGTCGGCCCAGTCGTGCAGTAGGACCTGCTTTCCTTGATAATGCGGTTTCGCACACGAGCAATAGCGTTAGCGTCCGATATTCAGAAAATGTACCGCCAGATTATTGTACACCCTGAAGATCAAAAACTCCAGAGAATTTTGTGGCGATCTAGTCCGGACGAGCCATTATCCTCCTTTCAACTTCAAACTGTCACCTACGGAAGAGCTTCACTTCCATACCTGGAAACCAAAACAATCCAGCAAGTGGCCACCGTCGCCAGAGATTCGTTTCCCGTCGCTGCAGATGCAATTGCCGATGACTTTTATGTAGACGATTTCCTGTCTGGAGCTGATGACATTCCATCTGCCAGCCAACTTCGTCGAGATGTTACAAACATTTTTGGAACCGCTGGCTTCGCATTGAAATGCTCCAGAAATGCTCGAAGAAATGCCAGTAGAAGATCGAGGTGTCCAACCTGTATGCGAGTTACAAGACGAACGAGCTATATATACGCTTGGGCTTATATGGGAGCCAGCTTCCGACACGCTAGGGTTTAAGGTACAACTTCCATTGCCCGCTGTCAATCTAACTAAAAGAAATGTTATGTCGTACATCGCAAAAAATTTTGACCCGCTCGGACTCGTTGGGCCCACAATTTCTAAAACCATGCTTTTTATGCTGCGCCTGTGGGCACTGAAAGATTCCAACAACCATCGTTTAGGGTGGGACCAACCATTACCAGCAAGGATCCAGGAGGAGTGGAAGGGATTTCACAATACCATTGACCTACTTCGTCAAGTCTTCGAGTGCCTCGATTCGTCGCACGTACTGATGTGCCTATTATCCAGCTGCATTTCTTCGCAGATGCTTCAAAAAAGGCGTACGGGCCATACTGCTCTGTTCGTGCGGAGAATTCGTCACTTGCATCCAAATCCAAGGTTGCGCCGTTGTCGATCACAACCTCTATCGCTAGACTAGAACTTTGTGCAGCTCGTCTTTCGGTTCAACTATACAAGAAAGTAAAACTATACAAGCATTAAAAAGGCCGTTCACTGCTGTTTTCTGGATGGATTCCACTACAGTCCTGCAATATATATATATATATATATATATATATATATATATATATATATATATATATATATATATATATATATATATATATATATATATATATATATATATATATATATATATATATATATATATATATATATATATATATATATATATATATATATATATATATATATATATATATATATATATATATATATATATATATATATATATATATATATATATATATATATATATATATATATATATATATATATATATATATATATATATATATATATATATATATATATATATATATATATATATATATATATATATATATATATATATATATATATATATATATATTATATATATATATATATATATATATATATATATATATATATATATATATATATATATATATATATATATATATATATATATATATATATATATATATATATATATATATATATATATATATATATATATATATATATATATATATATATATATATATATATATATATATATATATATATATATATATATATATATATATATATATATATATATATATATATATATATATATATATATATATATATATATATATATATATATATATATATATATATATATATATATATATATATATATATATATATATATATATATATATATATATATATATATATATATATATATATATATATATATATATATATATATATATATATATATATATATATATATATATATATATATATATATATATATATATATATATATATATATATATATAGGGTGTTTGGTTCATGGTTAAGAATCTCTCGGGGGTGATAGACTGCCATATTTGGAGAAAAAAAATTGTTCTACATATACCATCAAATCTCAACCGTTACAGAGTTATTGAACATTTTGTGTAAAAAACTTATAAGTATACTTTGTATTTTAAATGTTTCAGTTCCATTCGAAAGGTGAGAAAATTTCCTATTGAATGGTGTTCTCATATCTTTTAAGTAATTAGTTTTAATTACCTCTAAGCTGTAAAGTAGTTAAAAGTTAGTGTTTGTGAAGAGGTTTTCTCGAAATAATGAAGTATGATAATAGCAATATCCATTATCCAAAAGTTGGGTTTTGGGACGATTCGTAATTTGTTCTTGGACGTCATATTTCTATCTCTTCTCATATATATATATATATATATATATATATATATATATATATATATATATATATATATATATATATATATATATATATATATATATATATATATATATATATATATATATATATATATATATATATATATATATATATATATATATATATATATATATATATATATATATATATATATATATATATATATATATATATATATATATATATATATATATATATATATATATATATATATATATATACAGGGTGTTTGGTTCATGGTTAAGAATCTCTCGGGGTGTGATAGACTGCCATATTTGGAGAAAAAAATTGTTCTACACATACCATCAAATCTCAACCGTTACAGAGTTATTGAACTTTTAGTGTAAAAAACTTATTTGTCTTAAAATACCTCTAACTTTAAAAGTATACTTTGTATTTTAAATGTTTTAGTTTCATTCGAAAGGTGCGAAAATTTCGAATTGAGTGATGCCCTCACATGTTTCAGCTAATGAGTTTAAGTAGTCTTTTCAAAGTAATTTATTGAAAATTAAACAATTTCAAACGATTTTTCGTTCATTTCTTGAATATCCTAATAGTTAACCTCATCATTTTAATAATTCAGATTGTTAGTCTTGATGAGCTGCTTAATTTGTTCTTTGACATGATACACTTACCTTTTCTAATTTTCATGATTTTGGGTTATTCAACTTGGATATTATTATCTCATTTTCACTAGTACCAGCTCTAATTGAAAAATTACGGCACGTATTGTACTTTTTTGCCTTTCTCATATAGAAAGGTTATGCAATCACTCTGAAAAACGTCAACCCAATCCCGGCCCGGAGGGCCGAGTGTCATATCCCATTCGACTCAGTTCGTCGAGATCGGAAAAAGTCTGTATGTGTGTGTGTATGTATGTATATATGTGTGTGTATGTGTGTGTATGTGTGTGTATGTATGTGCGTATGTGTCAAATAATTTCACTCATTTTTCTCAGAGATGGCTGGACCGATTTGCCCAAACTTAGTCTCAAATGAAAGGTGCAACCTTCTCATCGGCTGCTATTGAATTTTGGATCGATCGGAATTCTGGTTCCGGAATTACGGGTTTAAGAGTGCGGCCACACAGAAATTTCTCATCTAATCTATAGGAAAAATTAAAAATAGAATTTTTATTTTTGATGCTAAATGTCTTCAAGGTGCATGAAACGTCAAGTTTTGATGCAAACTCGAAAAAAAATTTGACGACTATTCACTTTTTTGGATTTTGGCACATTTTTGCCTTTCTCATATAGAAAGGTTATGCAATCACTCTGAAAAACGTCAACCTAATCCCGGCCCGGAGGGCCGAGTGTCATATCCCATTCGACTCAGTTCGTCGAGATCGGAAAAAGTCTGTATGTGTGTGTGTATGTGTGTATGTATGTGTGTGTATGTGTGTATATGTGTGTGTATGTGTGTGTGTATGTATGTGCGTATGTGTCAAATAATGTCACTTATTTTTCTCAGAGATGGCTGGACCGATTTGCCCAAACTTAGTCTCAAATGAAAGGTGCAACCTTCCCATCGGCTGCTATTGAATTTTGGATCGATCGGAATTCTGGTTCCGGAATTACGGGTTTAAGAGTGCGGCCACACAGAAATTTCTCATCTAATCTATAGGAAAAATTAAAAATAGAATTTTTATTTTTGATGCTAAATGTCTTCAAGGTGCATGAAACGTCGAGTTTTGATGCAAACTCGAAAAAAAAATTTGACGACTATTCACTTTTTTGGATTTTGGCACATTTTTGCCTTTCTCATATAGAAAGGTTATGCAATCACTCTGAAAAACGTCAACCTAATCCCGGCCCGGAGGGCCGAGTGTCATATCCCATTCGACTCAGTTCGTCGAGATCGGAAAAAGTCTGTATGTGTGTGTGTATGTGTGTGTGTATGTGTGTGTGTGTATGTATGTGCGTATGTGTCAAATAATGTCACTCATTTTTCTCAGAGATGGCCGGCCCGATTTGCCCAAACTTAGTCTCAAATGAAAGGTGCAACCTTCCCATCGGCTGCTATTGAATTTTGGATCGATCGGAATTCTGGTTCCGGAATTACGGGTTTAAGAGTGCGGCCACACAGAAATTTCTCATCTAATCTATAGGAAAAATTAAAAATAGAATTTTTATTTTTGATGCTAAATGTCTTCAAGGTGCATGAAACGTCGAGATTTGAGGCAAACTCGAAAAAAATTTTGACGACTATTCACTTTTTTGGATTTTGGCACATTTTTGCCTTTCTCATATAGAAAGGTTATGCAATCACTCTGAAAAACGTCAACCTAATCCCGGCCCGGAGGGCCGATTGTCATATCCCATTCGACTCAGTTCGTCGAGATCGGAAAAAGTCTGTATGTGTGTGTATGTGTGTATGTATGTGTGTATGCGTGTGTATGTGTGTGTATGTGTGTGTATGTATGTGCGTATGTGTCAAATAATGTCACTCATTTTTCTCAGAGATGGCTGGACCGATTTGCCCAAACTTAGTCTCAAATGAAAGGTGCAACCTTCCCATCGGCTGCTATTGAATTTTGGATCGATCGGAATTCTGGTTCCGGAATTACGGGTTTAAGAGTGCGGCCACACAGAAATTTCTCATCTAATCTATAGGAAAAATTAAAAATAGAATTTTTATTTTTGATGCTAAATGTCTTCGAGGTGCACGAAACGTCGAGATTTGATGCAAACTCGAAAAAAAAATTTGACGACTATTCACTTTTTTGGATTTTGGCACATTTTTGCCTTTCTCATATAGAAAGGTTATGCAATCACTCTGAAAAACGTCAACCTAATCCCGGCCCGGAGGGCCGATTGTCATATCCCATTCGACTCAGTTCGTCGAGATCGGAAAAAGTCTGTATGTGTGTGTGTATGTGTGTATGTATGTGTGTATGTGTGTGTGTATGTGTGTGTATGTATGTGCGTATGTGTCAAATAATGTCACTCATTTTTCTCAGAGATGGCTGGACCGATTTGCCCAAACTTAGTCTCAAATGAAAGGTGCAACCTTCCCATCGGCTGCTATTGAATTTTGGATCGATCGGAATTCTGGTTCCGGAATTACGGGTTTAAGAGTGCGGCTACACAGAAATTTCTCATCTAATCTATAGGAAAAATTCAAAATAGAATTTTTATTTTTGATGCTAAATGTCTACAAGGTGCATGAAACGTCGAGTTTTGATGCATACTCGAAGAAAAATTTGACGACTATTCACTTTTTTGGATTTTGGCACATTTTTGCCTTTCTCATATAGAAAGGTTATGCAATCACTCTGAAAAACGTCAACCTAATCCCGGCCCGGAGGGCCGAGTGTCATATCCCATTCGACTCAGTTCGTCGAGATCGGAAAAAGTCTGTATGTGTGTATGTATGTGTGTGTGTATGTGTGTGTATGTGTGTGTGTATGTGTGTGTATGTGTGTGTGTATGTATGTGCGTATGTGTCAAATAATGTCACTCATTTTTCTCAAAGATGGCTGGACCGATTTGCCCAAACTTAGTCTCAAATGAAAGGTGCAACCTTCCCATCGGCTGCTATTGAATTTTGGATCGATCGGAATTCTGGTTCCGGAATTACGGGTTTAAGAGTGCGGCTACACAGAAATTTCTCATCTAATCTATAGGAAAAATTAAAAATAGAATTTTTATTTTTGATGCTAAATGTCTTCAAGGTGCATGAAACGTCGAGTTTTGATGCAAACTCGAAGAAAAATTTGACGACTATTCACTTTTTTGGATTTTGGCACATTTTTGCCTTTCTCATATAGAAAGGTTATGCAATCACTCTGAAAAACGTCAACCTAATCCCGGCCCGGAGGGCCGAGTGTCATATCCCATTCGACTCAGTTCGTCGAGATCGGAAAAAGTCTGTATGTGTGTGTGTATGTGTGTATGTATGTGTGTGTATGTGTGTGTGTATGTGTGTGTGTATGTATGTGCGTATGTGTCAAATAATGTCACTCATTTTTCTCAGAGATGGCTGGACCGATTTGCCCAAACTTAGTCTCAAATGAAAGGTGCAACCTTCCCATCGGCTGCTATTGAATTTTGGATCGATCGGAATTCTGGTTCCGGAATTACGGGTTTAAGAGTGCGGCCACACAGAAATTTCTCATCTAATCTATAGGAAAAATTAAAAATAGAATTTTTATTTTTGATGCTAAATGTCTTCAAGGTGCATGAAACGTCGAGTTTTGATGCAAACTCGAAAAAAATTTTGACGACTATTCACTTTTTTTGGATTTTGGCACATTTTTGTCTTTCTCATATAGAAAGGTTATACAATCACTCTGAAAAACGTCAACCTAATCCCGGCCCGGAGGGCCGATTGTCATATCCCATTCAACTCAGTTCGTCGAGATCGGAAAAAGTCTGTATGTGTGTGTGTGTGTATGTGTGTATGTGTGTATGTATGTGTGTGCATTTTTTTTTTTTTACAATGGAGAAGACCTTTATGTCCTAGCCCAGTACACGTGCTAACGGTAGGGTCCAATCTACCACACGGGGTGCACTGGGGGCGTGTCGGACTCGAATGGTGACCAGCCATTAATACCGACTAAACTCCATTGGGCTCCGCCATCATTCCTCCCAGGGACTACCTCTCGGTATTACTTCTGGGGGGATGGCTGTACTGAATGTACTCATTCCCTCTCAATCACGCGATCATACATCCTGTATGAGGCTTACTTGGGTGCTCTCTCAATCACACTTTGATTCACTCTCAAACACTCCCACATGAGGCTGACTTTTGTGCTCACCTTTTACGTTCCATGCGAGGCTGACTTGTGTGCTCACCTTACTCATTCCTTGCTAGGCTTACTTTTGTGCTCGCCCTACCCATCCATGTGAGGCTGACTTGGGTGCTCACCCTATCACCTGATTTACTCTCAATCGTGCCACTCTATTGTACCTTTGTCACTCCCTCTGGCATCCCATGTGGGACATTTTCCTTAGGCCCCACTTCTGACATACCATGCGAGGCTGACTTTTGTGCTCACCTTTTTCATTCCTTGCTAGGCTGACTTTTGTGCTAGCCTCTACCAACCTGTGAGGCTGACTTTTATGCTCACCCTTAACATGCAATGTGAGACTGACTTGGATGCTCACCCTTTCACTCCTCTGCCACGCCATGAGGCATCGATAGCTTAGTTCCAACATACTACGCTACGACCCTCCCGTCTTGGCATGAGGCAGTCCACTTATACGCCTATACACTCACTCTTCTGTCTTGCTTCGGGGTGGCTGGGTTTACCTCTTACGCGGTTGCCATTCGCTGCGCCAACCTACCTCGGCATGAACAGACCATTCACTCTCTTATTTTGCGCTTGGCCTTTTTCGCTCCAGCTAACCAATCACTAGTTAGCCGTGCCCGCCGTCTGTTGCTCGGTTCGCCAGATTACCTGTAGCCTACTGGCAATCTGGATGGTAGCAGCCGAGACTGCGTTCCACTTCTCCACCGTTTGACACATCCGCTGGATAAGGGTATCCGGGGTTGTGTCCCAGCGACAGACGTCAAGCATTGCTCTTCTTTCGACGTCGAACCGATGACATACGAACAGTATGTGTTCGGCAGTTTCATCTACACCTGGGCAGTCCGGGCAGACTGGGACCTCCGCGTGCCCGAACCTGTGGAGGTACTGACGGAAACAGCCATGGCCTGACAGGAATTGTGTCAGGTGGAAGTGAACTTCCCCATGGGGTCTTCCCACCCAGCTCGATATGCTAGGTATCAGCCGGTGGGTCCACCTACCTTTCGAGGAGTTGTCCCACTCACGCTGCCATCTGGCGACCGAGGTCACCTTGGTGCGCTCGCGGGCTCCCCTATTTCCACGTAGCTCAAAGCACTCCTCATCTTCCCGAATGACCAGCCCGACTGGCATCATGCTCGCTATCACGCAGGATGCATCGTGTGATACCGTGCGGTAGGCAGATATCACTCTGAGGCACATCACGCGGTAGGTGCTCTCCAGTTTCTGTAGGTAACTGGTTACCCTCAGTGCTCTTGACCATGACGGGCCGCCGTACCTGAGGATAGATACGGCAACGCCTGCCAGTAACCTACGTCTACTGGCGCACACCTTTGAGCTGTTGGACATCATTCTCGATAGTGCCGCAACAGCAGTCGACGCTCTCTTGCACGTATAGTCGACATGGCTGCCGAAGGTCAGCTTGTCGTCTATAATGACTCCGAGAGACTTCAGGCTTCGCTGTGAAGTGATCGCGACTTCTCCCACATGGATAACTGCATGTTGTGCCGACTTGCGGTTGTTGACGATAACTACCTCCGTCTTATGATGAGCGAGCTCCAGGCCTCTCGCGCTCATCCATTCCTCCACTTTGCTAATCGCGTGTTCTGCGGTTAGTTCTACCTCAGGAATTGACTCCCCGTAGACCTCCAAGGTTACGTCGTCGGCAAAGCCGACGATCTTGACTCCAGGAGGGAACTTCAGTCTCAGAACCCCGTCATACATGAGGTTCCATAGCACCGGGCCTAGGATCGAGCCCTGCGGGACTCCGGCGGTAATCGGAACCCTTTTCTGACCGGCATCGGTCTCGTATATCAGTACGCGGTTTTGGAAGTAACTTTCCAGGATCCGGTACAGACCCACCGGTAGGCTAAGCCGGTGTAACGAGAGAGCGATGGCATCCCAGCTTGCGCTGTTGAATGCGTTCTTCACGTCAAGTGTCACTAACGCACAGTATCGAATACCTCGCCTTTTTCGTTGGATCGCTATCTCGGCAGTATTTATCACTGAGTTGAGAGCGTCCCCTGTGGACTTACCCTTTCGAAAGCCAAACTGGTTGCTTGACAGACCGTCCGTACCTTCCGCGTACGGGGTGAGCCTGTTGAGGATGATCCTCTCAAGCAGTTTGCCAGTCGTGTCTATCAGACAGATTGGTCTGTACGCCGATGGGTCGCCTGGCGGCTTCCCGGGCTTCGGCAACAGCACCAGTTTCTGCCTTTTCCATCTATCGGGGAAACGGCACTCGTCAAGGCATCTCTGCATAGCTAGCCTGAACATGCTCGGGTTCGCTATGATCGCTGCCTTGAGAGCGTTGTTTGGAACTCCATCCGGCCCTGGAGCTTTGTTCATTGCTAGGGATTTAGCCACTGCGAGTAGTTCTTCATTCGTCACTGGAGCCACCATTTCGACCGTGCCCGCACTGTCTCGTAGTGCAGGTGGCCAGGGGCTTGTGGCTCGAGACGGGAAGAGTACTTCGATAATCGTTGCCAACCGGTCCGGAGACCGTTCTGGGGGTGAGGAGCCCCCTTTGGTCTTGGCCATCACAATCCGGTAGGCGTCACCCCACGGGTTCGCGTTGGCACTCTCACACAGTTTGTCGAAACACGCTCTCTTGCTGCTTTTAATAGCCTTCTTAAGGGCTAATTTCGCAGCTCGAAACACTTCACGGCGGTTCTCTCTTGCATCCTCGGTGCGAGCTCTTTGCATCCTACGTCTAGCTCTGAGGCAGGCTGACCGTAGAGCTGCAATCTCGGCACTCCACCAGTATACCGGGCATCTACCGTTTCTTGGCAGTGTTTTTCTCGGCATAGTGGCGTCGCACGCGCGTGATAGAACAGCTACCAGCGCATCCCCGCTTAGACTGTCGGTGTTGGCCTCCAGTCCCAGGGCCGCGGTGAAAGCTTCGCTGTCGAAGTGATTGGACTTCCACCCGCGTACCTGACAGGAATCTCCCGCCCTCGGATGCTGCACACCATAGTTGATCTTAAAGCGGATTGCTAAATGATCGCTATGGGTGTAGCCTTCGTCTACCCTCCATTCCATGCCTGGAGCCAGACTCGGGCTGGCAAAGGTCAAATCAATCCACGCCTCCACTCCGTTTCTACGGAATGTACTAGCGGAGCCATCATTAGCTAGCACAGTATCGAGTTTCGCAAACGCTTCCATTAGCGCTTGACCCCTGCTATTTGTACAGCGGCTGCCCCACTCCACTGCCCAAGCGTTGAAGTCTCCCGCTATTACTACCGGTTTCCGGCCCACGAGGTCCGACGAGAGCCTGTCGATCATCTGGTAGAACTGTTCTATTGGCCACCTTGGTGGGGCGTAGCAGCTGCAATAGAACACACCATTGATCTTGGCAATCGCCACACCCTCGGCGGAGGGGTGTATTACCTCTTGAACCGGGAACCTTCCCGTTGTACAGATTGCCACCATTCCAGACCCGTCCGACACCCAATTGCCGTTGCCGGCAGGGATGCTGTACGGGTCTGATAAGAAGGCGACATCTGTCCTCGACTCCGAGACCGACTGCCACAGCAGCTGTTGGGCTGCTGCACAATGGTTAAGATTTAGCTGTGTGACTCTCACGGCTTCTTCTTATTTAACTCGCCGAAGGGACACGAAGGTCCGCCCATAGCATGTTTATGGGCTTGCTTCTTAGCGGTGCAGATAAGGCACTTATATGCCTTAGTGCACCCCCGCTCTTTATGCCCCTCCTCGCCGCATCGACGACATAGCTTGCTCCTGTCTATGCCTTTGCATTCGTAGGCTTTATGGCCGGATTCTAGGCACCGATAGCACCTGTCCACTGAAGGCGGCTGGGGTATACTAATAGGGCATACCGACCAGCCGATCTTCAGCTTCCCTTTCTCGGTTACCTTTTTGGCATCCGCATTCAGTAGCCTGAGGTAGGCTACTTGGGTGCCAGAGGGTCCGTCCCTCAATCGCACAGAGGCCCGCTCGATTGTGACGCCGCATTGCTCCTTGACGGCTGCGACGACGTCTTCTGCGGTCGCGAACTCGTCCAAGTGCTTGCACTGGAGAGCTGTTTCCGCACCTAGCGACCTGATTTGGGCGCCCTCACCAAGGACCTCTTGGGCCAAGGCCTTATATACTGCACTTGATTGTGCGCCTCGCTTCAGCACCAGGAGCATCTCTCCCGTGTTGGTGCGTCTTACGCTACGCACATCCTGCCCAAGGGCCGAGAGGCTTTCGGCCGCCTTCATCGATTTAAGGACATCGGCGTATTTGTCCTTGTCGGTTTTTAACCACAAGGCTTCGCCTCTGTCCTTGGCCTTCCTCGCAGGCCGCGGTACCTCCGGTTTCGGTGCCGGCTTTTTCTTGGTGACCAGCGTCCAGGGGTTTGAGCCCCCCTGCCCCGGTCGTGCCGGGTTGCTGGTACCATCGCTCTCCACAGCGAGGTCACTCTCGCCCTCGCTTACCTCACCCAGGCGGCGTTTGACCTTGACGGTTGCACGCCGAGTGGTGTCGGTTTTGGCACCCTCTCCTGGCGATTTCCTAGGGCGCTTCGCGTTCGATGCCGTCTTGCGATTGCCCTTTCCTTTTCCCTTCGAGGGGAACTCGATCGCCGCTCCGATCGACGTGGCTGCTCCGTAGAAGGTAAAGGCCACTGTCTGTGAACCTCTATTGACCTTCTCTCTTTCCTCCCTATTGGAGGCCACTGTCTGGGTTTCTCTGTCGGGCCTCTCCCGACATTCCACCCTCTCAACATATGCCTGCTGTTCCTGTCTTGCGACACGAACAGCTTTCCGGAGCTCCAGAAGGCTCAACTTCAACTCCTTGGCTATGTTCTGCTTTGCGCTAGCGAAGTCGATTATAGAATCGAGTTGCTTCGCTACTTTGCGCATCGCAGCTATTGGTCCTCCGATGCATTGGTAGGGGTATTGCCTACCGCTGCTGGGGGGTCACTGGTGCTTTCGGGTGCAGCACTCATCGCTCCACTACTCTCCCCACGGGGGGGGGAGACCTCGCCAAACCACCTCTTGCGAAGGGGTTTGGCACCTCCGTCTGTTTGTTTTTATTTTTATTTGCCTCCATGTATAGTCCCACGAGTAGCGCGAGAAATATATGTCCGCCACGCCAGAGCTCCGCATTAGCGTGGTAAGGGACGCTTACTGTGGGGGTTGCCCAGGTACCCCACAGGCTCCGTTAACGATCGAGCATCTTTTTCACCCCCTCGATCACTCATCCCTCGGCACGGGTCGCTTCACGCCTTGGAATTGGGGTTATGCCCTACCTTGCTTTACGTGGTGATCTCGGCCCGGATCATCACAACCATCCTCCTTTACCAGGGCTTTGGACCTGTAGCTCTGGTTCTCAATAGTTCCATGTACGTATGTTATTACAGACATGCTACTATTGGGATCCGTCATTCGCTAGCGGAGTTATGTATGTGTGTGTATGTGTGTGTATGTGTGTGTGTGTGTGTGTGTATGTGCGTATGTGTCAAATAATGTCACTCATTTTTCTCAGAGATGGCTGGACCGATTTGCCCAAACTTAGTCTCAAATGAAAGGTGCAACCTTCCCATCGGCTGCTATTGAATTTTGGATCGATCGGAATTCTGGTTCCGGAATTACGGGTTTAAGAGTGCGGCCACACAGAAATTTCTCATCTAATCTATAGGAAAAATTAAAAATAGAATTTTTATTTTTGATGCTAAATGTCTTCAAGGTGCATGAAACGTCGAGTTTTGATGCAAAATCGAAAAAAAATTTGACGACTATTCACTTTTTTGGATTTTGGCACACTTTTGCCTTTCTCATATAGAAAGGTTATGCAATCACTTTGAAAAACGTCAACCTAATCCCGGCCCGGAGGTGTGTCATATCCCATTCGACTCAGTTCGTCGAGATCGGAAAAAGTCTGTATGTGTGTGTGTGTGTGTATGTGTTTTTTTTTTTTTTTTTTTTTTTTTAACAATGGAGAAGACCTTTATGTCCTAACCCAGTACACGTGCTATTGGTAGGGTCCAATCTACCGCACGGGGTGCACTGGGGGCGTGTCGGACTCGAATGGTGACCAGCCATTAATACCGACTAAACTCCATTGGGCTCCGCCATCCATCCCCAGGAACTACCTTTCGGCATTACTTCTGGGGGGATGGCCGTACTTAGCGTACGCTCTCACTCGTGCCTTACATTATCGCACACTCACTCCCATCTTGGCATGGGTAGACCATACCTTCGTCTATCATCCGCCAAATCACTCACTCTAACTCCTCGCCTGCTGCTCGGCGCTCCATGCTCTCTGCAGCCGGCAGGCAATCTGAGTGGTGGCAGTCGAAACTGCATTCCACTTCTCTACCGCTTGGCACATCCCCTGTACAAGGGTATCAGGGGTTGTGTCCAAGCCGCAGACGCCTAGCATAGCGCCTCTTTCGACGTCGAAGCGGGGACATACGAATAGTACGTGCTCCGCAGTTTCGTCGACACCTGGGCAGTCTGGGCAGACTGGGGCCTCAGCGTGCCCAAACCTGTGGAGGTACTGTCGGAAACAGCCATGGCCTGACAGGAATTGTGTCAGATGGAAGTGAACTTCCCCATGGGGTCTTCCCACCCAGCTAGATATGTTGGGTATCAGCCGATGGGTCCACCTACCTCTCGACGAGTTGTCCCATTCGCGTTGCCATCTGGCGACCGAGGTCACCCTGGCACGCTCACGGACTCCCCTATTGCCACGCAATTCGAAACAATCTTCGTCTTCCCGGATGACCAGCCCGACTGGCATCATACCCGCTATCACGCAGGATGCATCATGTGATACCGTGCGGTAGGCAGATATCACTCTGAGACACATCAAGCGATAGGTGCTCTCCAATTTGCGACGGTAACTGGTTACTCCCAGTGCCCTCGCCCAGGACGGTCCACCGTACCTAAGAATAGATACGGCGACACCGGCCAGTAGCCTGCGTCTACTGGCGCACACCTTGGAGCTGTTGGACATCATCCTCGATAATGCCGCAACAGCCACCGAAGCCTTCTTGCACGCATAGTCGACATGACTGCCGAAGGTCAGCTTGTCGTCTATGATGGCCCCAAGAATCTTCAGACTCCGCTTAGAAGTTATCTCAACTTCTCCCGCTTGGATAACTGCTTGTTGTGCCGACTTGCGGTTATTGACAACAACCACCTCCGTCTTGTGATGGGCGAGCTCTAGGCCTCTCGCGCTCATCCATTCCGCTACTATGCTTATCGCGTGTGTCGCCGTTAGCTCTACCTCTGAGATGGACTCCCCGTAGACCGCCAGGGTGACATCGTCGGCGAAACCGACGATTTTCACACCCGGAGGGAACTTTAGTCTCAGAACCCCGTCATACATAAGGTTCCATAGTACCGGGCCCAGGATTGAACCTTGCGGAACTCCTGCGGTAATAAGAACACTTTGCTGACCGGCATCGGTCTCGTATAATAGTACACGGTTCTGGAAGTAGCTTTCCAAGATCCGGTACAGGCCCACCGGCAGGCCAAGCCGGTGTAACGAGAGCGCGATGGCATCCCAGCTTGCGCTGTTGAATGCGTTCTTCACATCAAGTGTCACTAACGCGCAATATCGAATGCCCCGCCTCTTCCGTTGGATCGCTATCTCGGCAGTCCTTACCACTGAGTTGATAGCGTCCACCGTGGACTTTCCCTTTCGAAAACCGAACTGATTACTTGACAGGCCCTCCATACCTTCTGCGTATGGAGTTAGCCTGTTGAGGATAATCCTCTCAAGCAATTTGCCCGTCGTGTCAATCAGACAGATTGGTCTGTACGCCGATGGGTCGCCAGGCGGCTTCCCGGCCTTCGGCAACAGTACCAGTTTCTGCCTTTTCCATCTATCCGGAAAACGGCACTCGTCAAGGCATCTCTGCATAGCCAACCTGAACATGTTCGGGTTCGCCATGATTGCTGACTTGAGAGCGCTGTTTGGAACTCCATCAGGCCCTGGAGCTTTATTCACCGCTAGAGAATTAGCAACTGCAAGTAGCTCTTCGTTCGTCACCGGGGCCACCATGTCGTCCGTACCCGCCGTGCCTTGCGGCGCTGGGGGCCAGGGACTTATGGTTCGGGACGGGAAGAGTACTTCGATAATTCTCGCCAACCGCTCTGGCGACCGTTCAGGAGGTGAGGAGCCCCCTTTGGTCTTTGCCATCACGATCCTGTAGGCATCGCCCCACGGATTCACGTTGGCCTCCTCGCACAATTTGTCAAAACACGCTCTCTTGCTGCGCTTGATGGCCTTGTTAAGGGCCGATTTCGCAGCACGAAACACTTCACGTCGTTCCACTCTACCCTCCTCAGTGCGGGCTCGCTGCATCCTACGTCTAGCTTGTAGGCAAGCTGACCGTAGGGCTGCGATCTCAGCACTCCACCAATATACCGAGCGTCTGCCATTTCTTGGCAGGGTCTTCCTCGGCATAGTGGCGTCGCACGCGCGTGATAGAACAGCTACCAGCGCATCCCCGCTTAGACTGTCGGTGTTGGCCTCCAGTCCCAGGGCCGCGGTGAAAACTTCGCTGTCGAAGTGATTGGTCTTCCACCCGCGTACCTGACAGGGATTACCCGCCCTAGGATGCTGCACACCAAAGTTGATCTTGAAGCGTATTGCTAGGTGATCACTATGGGTGTAGCCTTCGTCTACCCTCCAGTCCATGTCTGGGATCAGACTTGGACTGGCAAACGTTACGTCAATCCACGACTCGACCCCATTCCTACGGAATGTGCTAGCGGAACCATCATTGACTAGCACTGCGTCGAGTTTCGCAAGCGCCTCCAGAAGCGCTTGGCCCCTACCATTTGTATAGCGGCTGCCCCACTCCACCGCCCAAGCGTTGAAGTCACCCGCTATGACAAACGGCTTTCGTCCCACCATGTCAGACGAGAGCCTATCGATCATCTGGTTGAACTGTTCTATTGGCCACATAGGTGGGGCATAGCAGCTACAATAGAACACACCATTGATCTTGGCAATCGCGACACCCTCCGCAGAGGAGTGTACTACCTCCTGGACCGGGAACCGACCCGTTGCACAGATTGCCGCCATTCCAGACCCGTCCGCCACCCAGTTGCCGTTGTCGGCAGGGACGTTGTACGGGTCGGATAGGAGGACGACATCTGTCCCCGACTCCAATACCGACTGCCACAGTAACTGCTGAGCAGGTGCGCAGTGGTTAAGATTCAGCTGTGTGACGATTGCCATTACTTCCTCTTTCCCGCCTCCCCGAAGGGACAAGCAGGTCCGCCCATAACATGGTTGCGGCCCTGCTTCTTGCTAGCGCAGATGAGACACTTGGGTGCCCTCTCGCATTTCAGCGCCTTGTGTCCCTCCTCGCCGCAGCGACGACACAACTTGCTCCTGTCTGGGCCCTTACAGTCGTATGACTTGTGGCCTGGCTCCAGACATTTAAAACATCGGTCCACTGAAGGCGGCTGGAGTATGCTAACTGGGCATACTGACCATCCGATCTTCAACTTCCCTTTGTCGGTTACTTTCTTGGCTTCCGCGGCCGGTAACTTGAAGTAAGCTACCTGCGTGCCAAGCAACCGCTCCCTGATACGTACAGAGTTCTGATCGATCTCGACGCCGCACTGCTGCTTAACGGCCGAGACGACGTCCTCTGCGTTTGTGATCTCGTCCAGTTGCTTACACTGGAGAGTCACTTCCGCTCCCAACGACCTCACCTGAGCGCCGTTTCCCAAGACCTCTTGGGCCAACCTCCTATACGTTGCTCCATTGGATTGTGATCCACGCTTCAGCACCAAGATCATTTCGCCATCTTTGGTGCGTCTGACGCTTCGCACATCCTGTCCTAAATTCGAGAGGCTTTCGGCCGCCCGCATCGATTTTAGGACATCCGCATAGCTGCCCCCGTTGGTTTTCACCAACAGGGCCTCTCCTCTATCCCTCGCCTTCTTCTTAGCGGGTCGAGGTGCGTTGGACTTCCGCTCCCTGCTAACCACCTGCCATTCGCCATCTTGTACCGATGGCGCCGGCAGGCTGGTGCAAGGTCGCTCCGCAGTGCGCGCCCGATTGGCGGCTTTCGCCTTTTTAGGCTGGGAAGTCGCCTTCTCGGGACGCCGCCCTGCGGGATCCTTCGCACCCGGATCCGCACCACCCAAGCGACGTTTGGCCTTGTTGGTTGCCCGTCGTTTGGCATTGCTGCGCGTGCCTACATTAGGCCTAGGCCGCTTCGCAGTCTCCCCCTCCATTAAGCGTTTGGTGGCCGATAAGGCGAAATCTATCGCCTCCTGCGCCATCGTCGCTCCGCCATGGAAGGAGAAGGCCTCGGTTTGGATACCGCGGTCGGCCTTCTCTCTTTCCGTCCACCTCTTCATGTAGGCTACTTGTTCTTGTCTTGCGACTCGAACAGCCTGACGAAGCACCAGCAGGTTCTGTTTTAGATCCTTACTGATGTTACTCCTCCCGCTTGTGAATTCGATGATGCTATCCAGCTGCTTGGCAACTTCCTGCATCGCAGGTAGTGGTCCGCCAAGCGTGCTGGTAGTATCATCTCCTACCACCTCCATTTCACCATTGGTGCCGTTATTTGCGGCCACCTTCACTCCGCTGTCAGCCCCTGTTGGGGGAGACCTCGCCAGACCCCCTTTGGCAAAGGGGTTCAGCGCCGTAAACACTTCCGCCTCCTTATCGCATACTTTTTTATTGTTATTGCAAAGACTCATATTAAGACCCACGAGTTGCGCGAGAAAATAGGTCCGCCACGCCAGAGCTCCGCATTAACGTGGTAAGAGACACTTACTGTGGGGGGTGCCCAGGTACCCCACAGGCTCCGTTAACGATCGGGCATCATTTTCACCCCCCCGATCATTCATCCCTCGGCACGGTTCGCTTCACGCCTTGGAATTGGGGTTACCCCGTTTGGTGGGCCCATATCACCGGAACGGGTGGTCCGTAGCGCTATTGTATGCCGGCAACTACACGGCCCCCCTTCCCTGTCAGCATACGACCATAGTCCCAACGAGTTGGCTACCCGAACATTCCTATGGCTACTCGTATCCCAGCCGGTTCCGCGGGGAGGTAGAGATAGGAGTTCCTGGGCAAGAGGCTAAGGACCACTGTGGCTAACCACCGGGTCTGTATTGCGCATTGCCCAGGCGGTCCGGAGACCGTTCTGGGGGTGAGGAGCCCCCTTTGGTCTTGGCCATCACAATCCGGTAGGCGTCACCCCACGGGTTCGCGTTGGCACTCTCACACAGGTTGTCGAAACACGCTCTCTTGCTGCTTTTAATAGCCTTCTTAAGGGCTAATTTCGCAGCTCGAAACACTTCACGGCGGTTCTCTCTTGCATCCTCGGTGCGAGCTCTTTGCATCCTACGTCTAGCTCTGAGACAGGCTGACCGTAGAGCTGCAATCTCGGCACTCCACCAGTATACCGGGCATCTACCGTTTCTTGGCAGTGTTTTTCTCGGCATAGTGGCGTCGCACGCGCGTGATAGAACAGCTACCAGCGCATCCCCGCTTAGACTGTCGGTGTTGGCCTCCAGTCCCAGGGCCGCGGTGAAAGCTTCGCTGTCGAAGTGATTGGACTTCCACCCGCGTACCTGACAGGAATCTCCCGCCCTCGGATGCTGCACACCATAGTTGATCTTAAAGCGGATTGCTAAATGATCGCTATGGGTGTAGCCTTCGTCTACGCTCCATTCCATGCCTGGAGCCAGACTCGGGCTGGCAAAGGTCAAATCAATCCACGCCTCCACTCCGTTTCTACGGAATGTACTAGCGGAGCCATCATTAGCTAGCACAGTATCGAGTTTCGCAAACGCTTCCATTAGCGCTTGACCCCTGCTATTTGTACAGCGGCTGCCCCACTCCACTGCCCAAGCGTTGAAGTCTCCCGCTATTACTACCGGTTTCCGGCCCACGAGGTCCGACGAGAGCCTGTCGATCATCTGGTAGAACTGTTCTATTGGCCACCTTGGTGGGGCGTAGCAGCTGCAATAGAACACACCATTGATCTTGGCAATCGCCACACCCTCGGCGGAGGGGTGTATTACCTCTTGAACCGGGAACCTTCCCGTTGTACAGATTGCCACCATTCCAGACCCGTCCGACACCCAATTGCCGTTGCCGGCAGGGATGCTGTACGGGTCTGATAAGAAGGCGACATCTGTCCTCGACTCCGAGACCGACTGCCACAGCAGCTGTTGGGCTGCTGCACAATGGTTAAGATTTAGCTGTGTGACTCTCACGGCTTCTTCTTATTTAACTCGCCAAAGGGACACGAAGGTCCGCCCATAGCATGTTTATGGGCTTGCTTCTTAGCGGTGCAGATAAGGCACTTATATGCCTTAGTGCACCCCCGCTCTTTATGCCCCTCCTCGCCGCATCGACGACATAGCTTGCTCCTGTCTATGCCTTTGCATTCGTAGGCTTTATGGCCGGATTCTAGGCACCGATAGCACCTGTCCACTGAAGGCGGCTGGGGTATACTAATAGGGCATACCGACCAGCCGATCTTCAGCTTCCCTTTCTCGGTTACCTTTTTGGCATCCGCATTCAGTAGCCTGAGGTAGGCTACTTGGGTGCCAGAGGGTCCGTCCCTCAATCGCACAGAGGCCCGCTCGATTGTGACGCCGCATTGCTCCTTGACGGCTGCGACGACGTCTTCTGCGGTCGCGAACTCGTCCAAGTGCTTGCACTGGAGAGCTGTTTCCGCACCTAGCGACCTGATTTGGGCGCCCTCACCAAGGACCTCTTGGGCCAAGGCCTTATATACTGCACTTGATTGTGCGCCTCGCTTCAGCACCAGGAGCATCTCTCCCGTGTTGGTGCGTCTTACGCTACGCACATCCTGCCCAAGGGCCGAGAGGCTTTCGGCCGCCTTCATCGATTTAAGGACATCGGCGTATTTGTCCTTGTCGGTTTTTAACCACAAGGCTTCGCCTCTGTCCTTGGACTTCCTCGCAGGCCGCGGTACCTCCGGTTTCGGTGCCGGCTTTTTCTTGGTGACCAGCGTCCAGGGGTTTGAGCCCCCCTGCCCCGGTCGTGCCGGGTTGCTGGTACCATCGCTCTCCACAGCGAGGTCACTCTCGCCCTCGCTTACCTCACCCAGGCGGCGTTTGACCTTGACGGTTGCACGCCGAGTGGTGTCGGTTTTGGCACCCTCTCCTGGCGATTTCCTAGGGCGCTTCGCGTTCGATGCCGTCTTGCGATTGCCCTTTCCTTTTCCCTTCGAGGGGAACTCGATCGCCGCTCCGATCGACGTGGCTGCTCCGTAGAAGGTAAAGGCCACTGTCTGTGAACCTCTATTGACCTTCTCTCTTTCCTCCCTATTGGAGGCCACTGTCTGGGTTTCTCTGTCGGGCCTCTCCCGACATTCCACCCTCTCAACATATGCCTGCTGTTCCTGTCTTGCGACACGAACAGCTTTCCGGAGCTCCAGAAGGCTCAACTTCAACTCCTTGGCTATGTTCTGCTTTGCGCTAGCGAAGTCGATTATAGAATCGAGTTGCTTCGCTACTTTGCGCATCGCAGCTATTGGTCCTCCGATGCATTGGTAGGGGTATTGCCTACCGCTGCTGGGGGGTCACTGGTGCTTTCGGGTGCAGCACTCATCGCTCCACTACTCTCCCCACGGGGGGGGAGACCTCGCCAAACCACCTCTTGCGAAGGGGTTTGGCACCTCCGTCTGTTTGTTTTTATTTTTATTTGCCTCCATGTATAGTCCCACGAGTAGCACGAGAAATATATGTCCGCCACGCCAGAGCTCCGCATTAGCGTGGTAAGGGACGCTTACTGTGGGGGTTGCCCAGGTACCCCACAGGCTCCGTTAACGATCGAGCATCTTTTTCACCCCCTCGATCACTCATCCCTCGGCACGGGTCGCTTCACGCCTTGGAATTGGGGTTATGCCCTACCTTGCTTTACGTGGTGATCTCGGCCCGGATCATCACAACCATCCTCCTTTACCAGGGCTTTGGACCTGTAGCTCTGGTTCTCAATAGTTCCATGTACGTATGTTATTACAGACATGCTACTATTGGGATCCGTCATTCGCTAGCGGAGTTATGTATGTGTGTGTATGTGTGTGTGTGTGTGTGTGTATGTGCGTATGTGTCAAATAATGTCACTCATTTTTCTCAGAGATGGCTGGACCGATTTGCCCAAACTTAGTCTCAAATGAAAGGTGCAACCTTCCCATCGGCTGCTATTGAATTTTGGATCGATCGGAATTCTGGTTCCGGAATTACGGGTTTAAGAGTGCGGCCACACAGAAATTTCTCATCTAATCTATAGGAAAAATTAAAAATAGAATTTTTATTTTTGATGCTAAATGTCTTCAAGGTGCATGAAACGTCGAGTTTTGATGCAAAATCGAAAAAAAATTTGACGACTATTCACTTTTTTGGATTTTGGCACACTTTTGCCTTTCTCATATAGAAAGGTTATGCAATCACTTTGAAAAACGTCAACCTAATCCCGGCCCGGAGGTGTGTCATATCCCATTCGACTCAGTTCGTCGAGATCGGAAAAAGTCTGTATGTGTGTGTGTGTGTGTGTATGTGTGTATGTATGTGTGTGTATGTGTGTATGTATGTGTGTGTATGTGTGTGTATGTGTGTGTGTGTATGTTTGTGCGTATGTGTCAAATAATGTCACTCATTTTTCTCAGAGATGGCTGGACCGATTTGCCCAAACCTAGTCTCAAATGAAAGGTGTAACCTTCCCATCGGCTGCTATTGAATTTTGGATCGATCGGAATTCTGGTTCCGGAATTACGGGTTTAAGAGTGCGGCCACACAGAAATTTCTCATCTAATCTATAGGAAAAATTAAAAATAGAATTTTTATTTTTGATGCTAAATGTCTTCAAGGTGCATGAAACGTCGAGTTTTGATGCAAACTCGAAAAAAAATTTGACGACTATTCACTTTTTTGGATTTTGGCACATTTTTGCCTTTCTCATATAGAAAGGTTATGCAATCACTCTGAAAAACGTCAACCTAATCCCGGCCCGGAGGGCCGAGTGTCATATCCCATTCGACTCAGTTCGTCGAGATCGGAAAAAGTCTGTATGTGTGTGTGTGTGTATGTGTGTATGTATGTGTGTATGTGTGTGTGTATGTGTGTGTGTATGTATGTGCGTATGTGTCAAATAATGTCACTCATTTTTCTCAGAGATGGCTGGACCGATTTGTCCAAACGTAGTCTCAAATGAAAGGTGCAACCTTCCCATCGGCTGCTATTGAATTTTGGATCGATCGGAATTCTGGTTCCAGAATTACGGGTTTAAGAGTGCGGCCACACAGAAATTTCTCATCTAATCTATAGGAAAAATTAAAAATAGAATTTTTATTTTTGATGCTAAATGTCTTCAAGGTGCATGAAACGTCGAGTTTTGATGCAAACTCGAAAAAAAATTTGACGACTATTCACTTTTTTGGATTTTGGCACATTTTTTGCCTTTCTCATATAGAAAGGTTATGCAATCACTCTGAAAAACCTCAACCTAATCCCGGCCCGGAGGGCCGAGTGTCATATCCCATTCGACTCAGTTCGTCGAGATCGGAAAAAGTCTGTATGTGTGTGTGTATGTGTGTATGTATGTGTGTATGTGTGTGTGTATGTGTGTATGTGTGTGTATGTATGTGCGTATGTGTCAAATAATGTCACTCATTTTTCTCAGAGATGGCTGAACCGATTTGCCCAAACTTAGTCTCAAATGAAAGGTGCAACCTTCCCATCGGCTGCTATTGAATTTTGGATCGATCGGAATTCTGGTTCCGGAATTACGGGTTTAAGAGTGCGGCCACACAGAAATTTCTCATCTAATCTATAGGAAAAATTAAAAATAGAATTTTTATTTTTGATGCTAAATGTCTTCAAGGTGCATGAAACGTCGAGTTTTGATGCAAACTCGAAAAAAAATTTGACGACTATTCACTTTTTTGGATTTTGGCACATTTTTGCCTTTCTCATATAGAAAGGTTATGCAATCACTCTGAAAAACGTCAACCTAATCCCGGCCCGGAGGGCCGAGTGTCATATCCCATTCGACTCAGTTCGTCGAGATCGGAAAAAGTCTGTATGTGTGTGTGTATGTGTATATGTATGTGTGTGTATGTGTGTGTATGTATGTGCGTATGTGTCAAATAATGTCACTCATTTTTCTCAGAGATGGCTGGACCGATTTGCCCAAACTTAGTCTCAAATGAAAGGTGCAACCTTCCCATCGGCTGCTATTGAATTTTGGATCGATCGGAATTCTGGTTCCGGAATTACGGGTTTAAGAGTGCGGCCACACAGAAATTTCTCATCTAATCTATAGGAAAAATTAAAAATAGAATTTTTATTTTTGATGCTAAATGTCTTCAAGGTGCATGAAACGTCGAGTTTTGATGCAAACTCGAAAAAAAATTTGACGACTATTCACTTTTTTGGATTTTGGCACATTTTTGCCTTTCTCATATAGAAAGGTTATGCAATCACTCTGAAAAACGTCAACCTAATCCCGGCCCGGAGGGCCGAGTGTCATATCCCATTCGACTCAGTTCGTCGAGATCGGAAAAAGTCTGTATGTGTGTATGTATGTGTGTGTGTATGTGTGTGTATGTGTGTGTGTATGTGTGTGTATGTGTGTGTGTATGTATGTGCGTATGTGTCAAATAATGTCACTCATTTTTCTCAAAGATGGCTGGACCGATTTGCCCAAACTTAGTCTCAAATGAAAGGTGCAACCTTCCCATCGGCTGCTATTGAATTTTGGATCGATCGGAATTCTGGTTCCGGAATTACGGGTTTAAGAGTGCGGCTACACAGAAATTTCTCATCTAATCTATAGGAAAAATTAAAAATAGAATTTTTATTTTTGATGCTAAATGTCTTCAAGGTGCATGAAACGTCGAGTTTTGATGCAAACTCGAAAAAAAATTTGACGACTATTCACTTTTTTGGATTTTGGCACATTTTTGCCTTTCTCATATAGAAAGGTTATGCAATCACTCTGAAAAACGTCAACCTAATCCTAATTTTTTTTGACTCTGAAAAGTTTTCTGGATTTTAACAGGGGCGCAGTTGATGGTTTAAGGAGAGGGGTTACACCCCCCGCCCCCTCTACCGTTCACTCCCCTCTCTTACAAATCTCCTTAAATCACCCCTCAGCCCTCATACCCCTCCCCATCAACCCCATCATCTTTAAGCCATCACTATATCACAAAGCAAACCAATTTAAGCTGGGGAGTCGTTCGTTCATGGAACTTTCGCCCACCTCACATACCCACGCCCGCATGACAAAATGAGTTAGCAAGCAGATAACATTGATCTAATACTGATTAGGCTAATGAAGCACGATATTTTTTGTTTCAAGTGTTTCACCGTCGACACGTAGCTCATCAAGTTCGTGGCTGGCAAGCTATTGTGTATAAATGCAAAGTGTATTAAGAATGTAATGGACATTTCCACAACTATGTTGAACATAAAAAGCCTCCGTGCTATAGTTTAGAGAAATGAGAAAGGCACAACTGCACCGCTAGGTGGATTAAAACAGGTTTTTTTCTTTTTATTCGAAAGCCAGGAAAATTTTACAGTGAAAAATGTATTAATTCCTTTTTGCCTTTCTCATATAGAAAGGTTATGCAATCACTCTGAAAAACGTCAACCTAATCCCGGCCCGGAGGGCCGAGTGTCATATCCCATTCGACTCAGTTCGTCGAGATCGGAAAAAGTCTGTATGTGTGTGTATGTGTGTATGTATGTGTGTGTATGTGTGTGTGTATGTGTGTGTGTGTATGTATGTGCGTATGTGTCAAATAATGTCACTCATTTTTCTCAGAGATGGCTGGACCGATTTGCCCAAACTTAGTCTTAAATGAAAGGTGCAACCTTCCCATCGGCTGCTATTGAATTTTGGATCGATCGGAATTCTGGTTCCGGAATTACGGGTTTCAGAGTGCGGCCACACAGAAATTTCTCATAAAAACTATAGGAAAAATTAAAAATAGAATTTTTATTTTTGATGCTAAATGTATTCAAGGTGCATAAAACGTCGAGATTTGATGCAAACACGAAAAAAAATTGACGAAGATTCACTTTTTTGGATTTTGCACATTTTTGCCTTTCTCATATAGAAAGGTTATGCAATCACTCTGAAAAACGTCAACCTAATCCCGGCCCGGAGGGCCAAGTGTCATATCCCATTCGACTCAGTTCGTCGAGATCGGAAAAAGTCTGTATGTGTGTGTGTATGTGTGTATGTATGTGTGTGTATGTGTGTGTGTATGTGTGTGTGTATGTATGTGCGTATGTGTCAAATAATGTCACTCATTTTTCTCAGAGATGGCTGGACCGATTTGCCCAAACTTAGTCTCAAATGAAAGGTGCAACCTTCCCATCGGCTGCTATTGAATTTTGGATCGATCGGAATTCTGGTTCCGGAATTACGGGTTTCAGAGTGCGGCCACACAGAAATTTCTCATAAAAACTATAGGAAAAATTAAAAATAGAATTTTTATTTTTGATGCTAAATGTATTCAAGGTGCATAAAACGTCGAGATTTGATGCAAACACGAAAAAAAAATTGACGAAGATTCACTTTTTTGGATTTTGCACATTTTTGCCTTTCTCATATAGAAAGGTTATGCAATCACTCTGAAAAACGTCAACCTAATCCCGGCCCGGAGGGCCGAGTGTCATATCCCATTCGACTCAGTTCGTCGAGATCGGAAAAAGTCTGTATGTGTGTGTGTATGTGTGTATGTATGTGTGTGTATGTGTGTGTATGTGTGTGTGTATGTATGTGCGTATGTGTCAAATAATGTCACTCATTTTTCTCAGAGATGGCTGGACCGATTTGCCCAAACTTAGTCTCAAATGAAAGGTGCAACCTTCCCATCGGCTGCTATTGAATTTTGGATCGATCGGAATTCTGGTTCCGGAATTACGGGTTTCAGAGTGCGGCCACACAGAAATTTCTCATAAAAACTATAGGAAAAATTCAAAATAGAATTTTTATTTTTGATGCTAAATGTATTCAAGGTGCATAAAACGTCGAGATTTGATGCAAACTCGAAAAAAAATTGACGAAGATTCACTTTTTTGGATTTTGCACATTTTTGCCTTTCTCATATAGAAAGGTTATGCAATCACTCTGAAAAACGTCAACCTAATCCCGGCCCGGAGGGCCGAGTGTCATATCCCATTCGACTCAGTTCGTCGAGATCGGAAAAAGTCTGTATGTGTGTATGTATGTGTGTGTATGTGTGTGTGTATGTGTGTGTGTGTGTATGTGCGTATGTGTCAAATAATGTCACTAATTTTTCTCAGGGATGGCTGAACCGATTTGCCCAAACTTAGTCTCAAATGAAAGGTGCAACCTTCCCATCGGCTGCTATTGAATTTTGGATCGATCGGAATTCTGGTTCCGGAATTACGGGTTTCAGAGTGCGGCCACACAGAAATTTCTTTTAAAAACTATAGGAAAAATTCAAAATAGAATTTTTATTTTTGATGCTAAATGTATTCAAGGTGCATAAAACGTCGAGATTTGATGCAAACACGAAAAAAAATTGACGAAGATTCACTTTTTTGGATTTTGCACATTTTTGCCTTTCTCATATAGAAAGGTTATGCAATCACTCTGAAAAACGTCAACCTAATCCCGGCCCGGAGGGCCGAGTGTCATATCCCATTCGACTCAGTTCGTCGAGATCGGAAAAAGTCTGTATGTGTGTGTATGTGTGTATGTATGTGTGTTTTTTTTTCGACTCGCATAAGGTTTCTGGATTTTAACAGGGGCCCTCCCTTTCAACCCCATCATCTTTAAACCACCACTATATTACAAAGCATACCAATTTAAGCTGGGGAGTCGTTCGTTCATGGGACTCTCGCCCTCCTCACATACCCATCCCCGCATGACAAAATGAGTTTGCAAGCAGATAACATTGATCTAATGCTGATTATGCTAATGGAGTATGATATTTTTTTGTTTCAAGTGTTTCACCGTCGACACGTAGCTCATCAAGTTCGTGGCTGGCATGCCATTGTGTATAAGTGCAAAGTGTACTAAGAATGTAATGGACATTTCCACAATTATGTTGAACATAAAAAGCCTCCGTGCCATAGTTTAGAGAAATGAGAAAGGCACAATTGCACCGCTAGGTGGATTAAAACAGGTTTTTTCAGTTCAATATTACCGTGGCTGTTTTTTCTTTTTCAAAATTTTAGATCTCGAATAATGATTTATTTTCCTGTATATAGTTGTCATGTGATGTATAATAATAAAATGTAATATATGCATTTAAAAGCTTTTAATGAATATAAACAACGCACACATTCTCGTGATTCATGATTGAGAAGGGCACAATTGCACCGCTAGGTGGATTAAAATAGGTTTTTCAGTTCAATATTACCGTGGCTGTTTTTTCTTTTTCAAAATTTTAGATCTCGAATAATGATTTATTTTCCTGTATATAGTTGTCGTGTGATGTATAATAATAAAATGTAATATATGCATTTAAAAGCTTTTAATGAATATAAACAACGCACACATTCTCGTGATTCATGATTGAGAAAGGCACAATTGCACCGCTAGGTGGATTAAAATAGGTTTTGGTAAGTGAATTTTGTATTCTTTTAAAAGTTAATTAGTTTAAAGTTAGTGCTATTATTAGCATTTTGGTTAGAATAGTAAATAATAGACATCACCATTATTATCATGGAAATAATGCATCTCAGCAAGTTCTACAGGTCTTTCTTTGACTCCATTTAATTATCTCTTTTGGTTTCGACGCAAAATCGTTTTTATCACATCGTTTCATATGCAAAAATAACGATTTCGAACCCACTACATTTGTGGCGAGCTCATGCTGTGTTAACTATTAAATAGCAGCAAAATGAAAAGATATAGACAAAGTGTCTAATAAAAAGTTATAGAGAACATTAAGGGGCATCAAATGAACAATAGTAACGATAAATTTTATTGATTAATAATTAGAATAATTAAAAAACTCCAAAAAACACAAATTTTGAGTTATTTCGTTAGTAAAAAATCATTTCGTACTCTTATTTAAAATATATTTGTACATACACTGATAGGACATTTTCTCAGCTTTCCAATGAAATCTTGTAAATAACGATATAAAGCATATTTTTTAGATTAGAGTCTTTTAAGCACTTGCAAGTCGATTACAGGAAAAGTATAGTAATGAAATTACAAAGAAATGAGAAGAGATAGAAATATGACGTCCAAGAACAAATTATGAATCGTCCTAAAACCCAACTTTTGGATAATGGATATTGCTATAATCATACTTCATTATTTCGAGAAAACCTCTTCACAAACACTAACTTTTAACTACTTTACAGCTAAGAGGTAATTAAAACTAATTACTTAAAAGATATGAGAACACCATTCAATAGGAAATTTTCTCACCTTTCGAATGGAACTGAAACATTTAAAATACAAAGTATACTTATAAGTTTTTTACACAAAAAGTTCAATAACTCTGTAACGGTTGAGATTTGATGGTATATGTAGAACAATTTTTTTTCTCCAAATATGGCAGTCTATCACCCCCGAGAGATTCTTAACCATGAACCAAACACCCTATATATACATATATATATATATATATATATATATATATATATATATATATATATATATATATATATATATATATATATATATATATATATATATATATATATATATATATATATATATATATATATATATATATATATATATATATATATATATATATATATATATATATATATATATATATATATATATATATATATATATATATATATGACAGAGTACTAGGCCACGTATGTGGAAACGACGACAGCCACGGCGGTCCATACCACCAATGTAATGAGTTGATAATCTCGTCTGGCGTTAAACCACGGGAAATATGATCCACTGGGTTGTCATTACCTGGAACATGGCTCCAGTTGCAAGCTACCGATGCTGGATCTGGAATACGCGGTTGGCCACGAAACTAGGTGATGAATTTAACCAGTGCAGGACTGTAGTGGAATCCATCCAGAAAACAGCAGTGAACGGCCGTTTTTAATGCTTGTATAGTTTTACTTTCTTGTATAGTTGAACCGAAAGACGAGCTGCACAAAGTTCTAGTCTAGCGATAGAGGTTGTGATCGACAACGGCGCAACCTTGGATTTGGATGCAAGTGACGAATTCTCCGCACGAACAGAGCAGTATGCCCCGTACGCCTTTTTTGAAGCATCTGCGAAGAAATGCAGCTGGATAATAGGCACATCAGTACGTGCGACGAATCGAGGCACTCGAGGACTTGACGAAGTAGGTCGATGGTATTGTGAAATCCCTTCCACTCCTCCTGGATCCTTGCTGGTAATGGTTGGTCCCACCCTAAACGATGGTTGTTGGAATCTTTCAGTGCCCACAGGCGCAGCATAAAAAGCATGGTTTTAGAAATTGTGGGCCCAACGAGTCCGAGCGGGTCAAAATTTTTTGCGATGTACGACATAACATTTCTTTTAGTTAGATTGACAGCGGGCAATGGAAGTTGTACCTTAAACCCTAGCGTGTCGGAAGCTGGCTCCCATATAAGCCCAAGCGTATATATAGCTCGTTCGTCTTGTAACTCGCATACAGGTTGGACTCCTCGATCTTCTACTGGCATTTCTTTGAGCATTTCTGGAGCATTTGAAGCCCACTTTTTCAATGCGAAGCCAGCGGTTCCAAAAATGTTTGTAACATCTCGACGAAGTTGGCTGGCAGATGGAATGTCATCAGCTCCAGACAGGAAATCGTCTACATAAAAGTCATCGGCAATTGCATCTGCAGCGACGGGAAACGAATCTCTGGCGACGGTGGCCACTTGCTGGATTGTTTTGGTTTCCAGGTATGGAAGTGAAGCTCTTCCGTAGGTGACAGTTTGAAGTTGAAAGGAGGATAATGGCTCGTCCGGACTAGATCGCCACAAAATTCTCTGGAGTTTTTGATCTTCAGGGTGTACAATAATCTGGCGGTACATTTTCTGAATATCGGACGCTAACGCTATTGCTCGTGTGCGAAACCGCATTATCAAGGAAAGCAGGTCCTACTGCACGACTGGGCCGACTCTTAACATATCGTTTAATGAATATCCGGATGTTGTCTTGCTCGATGCATCAAAAACAACCATCGTCTTTGTCGTTGTACTGGATGATTTAAAGACCGGGTGAGGCAGGAAACAGTGCAGTTCTGCATTGTCGATCGGATCAGAAAGCCTCCGCATGTGGCCTAGGTCCTCATATTCCTTCATAAATCATCGGTAAGCGTCGTAGACCTCAGGTTCTTTGCTTAAACGACGTTCTAGACTGAAAAATCTTTGTTCGGCGATCGACCACGGTTCACCAAGGACAACATCTGTATTTTCACTTTTGGGTAAGCGGACACTGTACCTTCCTGATGATTCTTGAGTGGTGGTAGTGGCATATATCTCTTCGAAGCTCTTTTCTTCTGGTGAGTGGGCAGGACCGGAGGACAGGGTCTCCAGTTCCCAAAACTTCTGGATAGCAGCTTCAAGGCGATCGATTTGCGTCGATACACTGCAAACTGGTGGCGAGGTAGATTCCGGAATAACAGTACCAGACATCGTCCACCCAAACCGGTTTTCGACCATAAAGAGTTGATCGGGGCCAAGCAGGACCTTTTTACCAGTGTGCAACATCCAATAGGTTTCTCCTCCAATGATAAGGTCAATTCTGCCAGGAACATGAAACTTGGGATCAGCGAGAGGAACATTTGGCAAGTTCCAAAAGCGGTGGTCAATGGGCATTGTCGGCAAATCTGCAGTTGGATCATCAATGAGGAGAAATTTCATCTTTGTGGAGAAACGGTTTGTGCGAGATTTTACGGTGGCAGTAACGATGCGATTTAGTTTCCTTTGTGACTGGCCGATTTCAGCGACAGCAACATCAATAATTTCCTGGGGGTTGGAAAGTAACCTGGCGAATTCTTTCGACATGAAATTCGACATTGATGCTGAGTCCAATAGGGCCCTGGCTTGAAACTCTTTGCCTTGATTGTCGACGACGTGAACTGCAACGGTTTCTAACAATACTGTTGCGGAATGCGAGAGAGCTGGTACGCTGACTTCAGCCCTTATGGGGCCCGGCTGAGCGATCGGGGATGTGGCTAACGGAGAAGGCTCTTGGGTTGGCGCTATTACAGCTGGGCTGGAGGAGCTTTTCTGGGTTGAAGAGCTTACATGCAGAAGTGTATGGTGCTTTTCGCGGCATGTACGACAGGAATATTTGGAGCTGCTGGCTTGATGGTAGGATCGGAAACAAATCCAGCAGAGCTTCCGTTGAGATACCAATTCACGACGCTGCTGAACGGACATTTTTGCAAACACAGGCCACTGGAATAGGAAATGTAGCTCAGTGCAGGAGAAATAGCAGGGGACATTGTGTATGGCTTCGGGAGTAGCAGCGTTTACGCCAATCTTGGAAGGTAATCTCTTGTTGCTGGATGATGTGCAGGGTACCCTCGATTGGTCAATTGGAGGATGTTGTTGTATATCAGTTGCAACAGATTTGATTATTCGAGCTCGCCGGTATGGAAATTCTATGAGTTCGTCATATTTTATATAGTCATCTTCACTTGTTTTGACGTAGGACTACGTCTTTGTTTTCGATATGGGGGTGCACTCTGCAAATTCTACAAAAATGGTATGTAACGAAAAGTCCAATTTTAAACGCATATAGTTCAGCCATCTAACGATAAATTTTTCATTTTTTTTTTGCACAAATCGCCCCGAAATTCATCTAAGAATAGATTCCAATAGATAAACCCAAAGATTTTTGATATCATAGCATTAAAAAATTAAATAATATACAACCTTGTCAAAATATCGCGCTCTTAACACACAGAAGATAGCGCTTCCAAGCCCTGTACGACAGATTGGTGTACCTAGCGCACAACGCTTCTATGAATGACGTCATCATCGACTATTTAAAGAACGGACTTGGCCAGATACGCTCAGTGCCCTGTTGAACGGCTGGCGAAGCAGATCACTGCGCTGTGTTTTTTAA